>NC_054543.1:42662506-42962506 GCF_017654505.1 Polyodon spathula
TGCCAGGAGGAGTTCTTGGTGCGCTCCAACCAGTCCTACATGAGAGCCAAGGTCTTCGAGACGGAGCACGGAGTCTGTCAGCAGTGCAATCTCCACGCCCAGGAACTCTACCAGCGCATCAGAGACGCTCCCAGAGCCAGCAGGAAGGAGATCCTGGAGAACACCTGGATGTCACAGCTGTCTCTCAATCAGGTAACATTCCGCTGCGTTGTCTTTTTATTTCAAATCGGATACAAATCTTGCACTTTTTCTCAATTGCCAAAACAGAAACCACTACAATAGGGCAAATGCTCATTCTGTAACATATGCAGATGTGTTTTTATTTTATTATTATTATTATTATTATTATTATTATTATTGGTTTTCTTTTGATGTAATATAATATGTAAAAAAATAAAATAAATATTGTTTGTGCCCACAGAGCCAGCACAGGTACATCTCAATAGTGCAATACAAATACAAACAAGAGACATTTACTAAGATAGAAATAATAATGCAAATGCTTTTAAAAAGATATATATATATATATTGCAGTATAGGTGCTATAAGATCTTTATATAAAAAAAAAAAAAAAAAAAACTTTATCAAAATTGTGTAACGATGAATCTGCTGGTTAATCAACTAATGCCCATAAATTTTGAATAAAAAATTTGAATCAAGTGACAGCCCTAATTTCAGTATATACTCTGGTGTATACATGTTTTTTTTTTTTGTTTTTTTTTTTTACTTTATAGTTAAGTCTTTACGATGTTCAAACATTATTTGCTTATTTAGGGTTTCTTTGCTTAGAAAATACTAACCAGGGCTGTGAATATACATCATGATGTTATAGAAATAGTGAGTGTGTATGTAGATGTGGTTTAAATGCTGACACCTGTACAGCATTTAAACGTCCATAAAAATTTACCAAAAGTACATCCCTAATCAAAATGCATTGAATAAGCAGGGGACGGTCCATTGAACACCTTCCAAATATAAAGATGATGTTTGTCTCATGTACTGGAGTCCTTATTTTGATGTTATATTTCTCAAAATGTAATTGAATGATTCTTAAAATAATCCCTGAACTTTCCCTTTTGATTTAATGTCACCCACCAGACAAGTGCTTTATTTTCTATTGTCAATGTCTTCAATATGCTAGCCTTACAATACTTGTACTTAGTTTACTGAGAAGTGTGGTGTATTAAGTCATGGGGAGGCATCTATTTCTTCGAAAAACAGGAGCGAATTCTCAAAAGAGATTTAAAAAAAATATTGACGATTTCTTCACAAAGCCTCCTGGATTTGTGCTTGTAAATGATAAATGCTGTTCATGTGGATGCCTTTGAACTGCTTACAGTGTGTCAACAAAGGGAAAAAGAATACAGGCCCACAGGAGCCCAAATTGATTTTTATATACCACAGCTAAAGCAGCGGGTTACATAGTATTGTTTGCCATTTCTGAAAAGCAGACGCAACACCACACAAATCAATGTACTGCACCAGTTAGATTTGGGATAATAACTTTCCCAATAGGGGAAATGGCCAATGGAATGGATCTTAAGTACTAGTGGCATGGGGAATTGGAGCTATCTGGTTAGTTTAGTGTATCAGAAGGTTACAGTTCCCTTGGGCTTACTGTAGAAACTTAGCGATTATTGATCAGATCACAATTCAATTTAGCAGTTGCACAGGTAATTCACTGTGGGTGTTTTACAATAGCACCACAAGTTTTTACCTGCGCCTCTTCACTAATTATGGTAAAGACCTTTACTATATGAGTAGGGATTGATTTTTGTTGTCAGCACATCCCTTGGGTGTATGGTTTAAAATGGCAAGAAACCCCAAATGGTTATCTTCAAATTTCAGATTGCCAGCATTAAGTCTAAAATGGCTTTAGTTGTTTTCCATTCCTTTTTGAGATATATTATGTCTGTCTAATTTTATTCTCTCCATACCTTTGTTGCAAAAAAATACACAAGTTTTTAAACATTTCTGATACAAGTAAGAAAACCTGTACCATACAATATTACTAAATGTGTTGCAGCATTAAAATAAAATTGCATTCACCTGTAAAGTATTAAATAATAAGCATTAGTTTTAATTGGGAACATATCTCATTATTAAGCAAAAAAGTTATTGCACTCACTGTTCATAATGTAAAAATGTCTTTTCAAGTAATTGTATGTGTCCCTGTAAGTGATAACATTTATAAAACAAAGTAAGGATTGTCCAAATTAAATCATGGTATTTTATTTAGCATTGATTAGGTATAGTACAAGGTTTTGGACATTTATTTGGCAGATGCCTTTATCCAAGGCGAATTACAGGGCAGTGCAGGGTTATAGTGCAAGTTCAATACTTAAATACAATATAGTTTAGTGTAAGAGCAATGTATACGACTAAAGTACAACATGAAATAACATTCAACAAGTTAGGATGCCATTCATTGCAAATAAATATACTGTATAACAATAACATGTTCTATTTAACCAACTGTCTCATAAAGAAGGGAAAGCCGAGTTAACATGCTGTGTCTGCATTCTTCTTTCAGCTGAATGAAATGATCAGGAACCCAACCGAAGGCTTGTTCTGGCAGGTAGACCATATCAGACCAGTGTATGGTGGGGGAGGGCAGTGCTCCCTGGACAACCTGCAGACACTGTGTACTGTCTGCCACAAGGAGGTCAGTAGCTAAGATTACTGTGTAGCCTACTTTACATTACAATCGTGATTGGAGAAGCTGCTTTTGCAAAATTGCACTTCTGAGCAATGAAAGTAAAAGCCTATAATAGATGTTTTGTAATTATTATTATTTTTTTTTTAAATATAGAGAACTGCAACACAAGCAAAAGAACGAAGCCAAATGAAGAAAACTACAGCTGCATCTAAATTAGCATCAGATATAAGCAGGTTCTTTGTTAAGAAATGAAAGTTAATGGAATTATAGAAAAACTACTAAATGACCTGGTTATATGTTTTAACATGTGTAACGCATGTTTCATACAAAGGGTGTTATTTTTTAATAATTATACAAAATGTAATATTCTCAATTTTAATTGTATGATCGTTATTAAGCAAGTCATTGGTGATGGTTTCTTTTTAATTTGGAGGTGTCATATGTTCGATTTACCACGTCTAAAATGTGAAGGTTCAAAATAAACCCTCATAAGCTGTGTAATATAGTAAGACAAGACAGACAGCCCTGTTAAACCTGTTGGCAATAGACTTGCTGAGAGAGATTTGAAACCAATTCAACTGAAACCTAATAAAAAAAAGAAATGATGTAGTCTTTCATGGTAAAGGCCCGCATCTTTTTTTTATTTTGTATTACTTGGAGCTAATATTGTCAAAACCAGTTTTTTACTGAATAATAAATGTTCATTTGAATATGCTAATGTTAAATAAATTGATGTGTGTTTTACATCAGCGAGTGTTTTTGCACATTTTCGTCCGACTGGGGCCAATCTGTTTCCCTGGTTTACGAATGGGGCTAATTGAAAGGCAAGATGATTGTTTTACTGCCTCTTACCATCTAGACTGCTAACATTTCCAGTAAGTAGCTTTGTGAAAGTGTTTTATAATACCATTATGTGATTTGGTAACCAAGTAATGTATAGAAAATGCCCTTATTAAGTGTTCTAAATGTAAGTTGAAACTCAGATTCCTCAGGAAAGAAAATTGTCTGTCTTCAATCAGTATGGTAGTGTAGTTATTTTTAACAGCTTAGTGACTGTGGTTTAATGTTCAAGATGAACACTCAACACAAAATAAAAAGACTGCATTTGTCTAAAAGGGCTTATTATTTTGAGATCAAAGGAGTGCGTGGATGAGCGTTACTATGGAGACAGATATGCAAGATTCGCTGTGTACCTTAAAATAACTTGCCAAGTTTTCTGTTTATAGTACCACTGCAGTGAATTTAAAATAAGGAGTGATGCTTTTGCAATTAAAATACATTACACTCCAATACTAACCTAGATTGAATTACTGTACAATATAAATGTTATTTTAGTGCCCATCGTGTAAGTAATTCTTCACCTTTTCAAAATATCTTTTAATTACCTTTGTTAACTTTATGCGCAGTGCCACCTGGTGGGAAAATATTACATTTAATGTACTGATATAGTTGGTTAATTATTAAAAATTATACCATTGGGCTCCCGAGTAGCGCATCCAGTAAAGGCGCTCTGCCTGGAGTGCAGGATTCGCCCTATAGCCTGGAATCGAACCTGTGCTCTCCAGGCTATGTCACAACCGACTGTGACCGGGGGTTCACAGGGAGCGGTGCACAATTGGCCGAGCACCGCTCGGGTAGGGAGGGCTTAGGTCGGCAGGGGAATCCATGGCTCACTACGCATCAGCGACCCCTGTGGTTCTGCAACGGATCTGCCAGATCTGTGTTGTCCTCCAGCACTATACGTCATATTAAGGACAAAGTCACAGTAACTGGCTGACAATAACAGGAAGAATCCAGATATGGAGCAGAGGACTACTGGGACATCTTGGTGCAGTAGTCTAGCCAGAGGTGACTTCAAGTACATTAGCAAAAATATCATATGGGGAAGAGAGCATAGGTATTAGCCTTGCTGAAAGTCAACTTTCCTTGTGGTATATTTGAAGAATTCTAAACAGATTTATGTGGAGACCTAATTTACACTACTGAATTAGATGCAAGAAACATCCTGTTATTGCCAAGATTTATGATAACTTCTTAGGGTTAACCAACACGTGTGTCAGTAACAGGCATCCCCTGCCATGGCTGTAAATTCAGATTACAGTGAGATTAATATGATGAAATGACTGTACCAACAGAATAGCATAGAATAAGATTTAACAATGAAATGTTTAATCACAATTCTTATATGCAAAAATGTGAGTGTTACACCTCCATATATACCCAGAATCTGATACTTGAATAACGTATGCTAAATAATGTGAATACTCAATTTCATAACAAGCAGTTTTCTATATTTATGCAAAAATATAAGATTTCATTCCCAGCAGGGGATAATTAAGATGTTGCTTAAGGTCACCTCCCTCTTTTTCTAATCTGCCTTATTCAGATATCAGCAGAAACATTAATGAGCACACCAAGTTTCCATCACAATTTCATTACAGAAACATTGACTTGTACTCAGTAGGGAGAAGGAATGCTTTTATTTTCCTATTAAAAAGTATCTTTAAAATACCCATATATCAATGCTAAACACTTATTTGTCAAACATTTAATTAGCAAAACAGTTTTTTGTTGACAGATACACATTTGGCTAGTCCCACATTTGTAATTTACGTTGTCAGCTTTATCTGGCACTAATATATATATATATATATATATATATATATATATATATATATATATCACATGGTTATTAAATAGAATACTCAGCAATTTTACAATTAATAGCACTTTACATAACAGGTTTTATAAACTTTACTGATATCATGCCACTTGTTCTACAGTATATCTTCACATGGAGGGGATATACGTATACAATGTATAATCTGTGTAAGTTCATTGCACTTTCACCCATTTTAAGTTATAACAACATGCATGCATTTGTGACATTAAATAATAGTACTACTGGCATTTGCATACACCAAAAAACTTAAATAGCTATCTTCCAAAAATTATGCATCGGAACAAATAGCCATAAACGAATATATATATATATATATATATATATATATATATATATATATATATATATATATATATATAAAAAACATATATATTAAAAAACAGTGTCTCACCAAAGCATCAGCTACTGTACGTTATGAAATTTACCTTATTAATTTAGTACTCGTGTAACACATGGGTTCTACGTGAGTTTACAGTCTACAGTTTTCAAAGCTGACAGTGAAAGGATTTTGTTAACCCTCAAGCTGAGAGTTGCACCACCAAAATAATTAAACTCCCCCCTCCCCCCTTCCCCCCCCCAAGGTCCCAAGTTTTAGAATTTGGGAGAATCACCATCAACACTCAATGCCAAGGGGGAGGGTGGAGGGGGGAGGGGGGAGGCGATTCAGAAAAACGAAGTATCAGATGAAAATGCCCCTGCCAGTCTGAAATCTTCTTTCATTAGCACACAGAACATGCGCTGAGGGAGTGGTTTAGAGTACGGAGCAGGTCGGGGCACTGCGGTCCGCAGAATTATTTCGCGGCCAGCTGGAGGAGGAAAATCCGAAACGGCTCCTAGGTTCTGCCTCCGTTCCTCCTGAGAGCCAGACTTCACAGACTCCTCATCCATGAGGGTCATCAAGGCAGCCTTTAAAAACAATTCAACACTAATGACTAAGCAGGAGAGCTGCCCCTGTGAAAACGCTTACACAAGAATGCCACACAAATTATTGTATGAAATTAGTTTAGTTCTTTCTCAACCAGCAAAACAACACATTTAGTAAAAAGAGTGATTCCAAAGTAAATGATGATGAGAGTTAAGAGCCAGAACATGTAGATGCTTAAAGGTTCAGTGTGTCAAACAAACAAGAGATATCAAAACAGTAATTAAACAATAATTCCATCCAAAAATAATTAATTATCAAAACTGCTTCCAACTTTATATTTTATTTTGTTACATTTTTGGCAAAATATACCATAAACAAGGTTGCTAGTTTTGCAAGATCAGGTTTGTTATGACTTTTTTCTATTTGCGATTTCACTTTTATCTTTAGAAATATATTTGCATACTTTGATTTTTTTTTTTTTTACTGTGGACCAAAATGCAAGCTAAATTTGCATCCCTTCTAAGAGCCACTTCCAGCGCAGTATTTATATATTTTAAAAAAAGCTATACGTCTTTACAATTATTAGGACGGAAAACTGGTGAAAAAAAATCTAGCTCTCACAATTAAACAATTCTTCAAATTTTAAAAAGGTCCTAATGAAAGAAATGTAATGAATCTTACAACAAAAAGAAACACACCACCACACAGTATACATAATAGAAGAACAAAAAGCCCATTTTAACAAAGTGAACCTTTAGACACCAGTGGTCAGTCAGCTGAAGGTGAAGTCAAAGAACAAGCTTTAGATAATTCAATACCCTTAACTCCCAAATGTCAACTAGACCCTAGCGTGCCCTACATTGCAATTCACCTTCACTCAACAGTTTCTAATTGCCCTTGTCCTACATGGCATTTGTTTCCGTTTCAAACTCCCTGCCCTACACTGTACCCAGCAGCATCTACAAGCGACACACTAGGATGTGAAGATGAGGAGTGAGGAGGGAGAAAGGCTGGTTGTTACCTCATCAGTAGATTCAGCCAGCTTGAAGAGGGTGAGAGATAAGCAGCGTTAGGAGAGAAAGACGACGATGAAAGAAAGAACCAAAAAATAAAAAATAAAACGTTGGGAGATGATTATAAAGGGCAGGACAGAGGTTTAAAAAAATATATCTACATAACCTTTATTTCCTGTTACCAAATACATGACCCCCCTTTCTTATACCATTTTCACACAAAAATGCAGATACTGTGTCATCTCTGAAACGTTTTAACGAGTGTGTAAAACACCCTTTCACACAGCATGAAAATACGCAATTTATGCCGTTGTAATACCGTCATAGCCCTTTCACACAGCCTGTCAATCAACAGATTATTCTCATAGCAACAACAGACTGTTCTCGAGCAATCTGAAACACTGGCAAGACCTAACACATGCACGCAGTGCTTCATTTGTAAAGAAAGGTTCTGGGGCGCAAGCAATGACAACAATACCAACCCTAAGAAGTGCATATTCAAAATCATAACACGTTTATTTGAGAGTATTGTACTTACTTGTGTTAGACATTTACAGTCACGTATTCTACATCATATACAAAGTACAGAAATTAATTAAAGGCAACCGCAGGACAAAAAATTAAAAAAGCCTATATACATGTTTTGTTACGGTTTTGCATTTAAATGGTTTAAAAAACAAAACAAATGAAAAGGCATTCATAGGCTCTCCAGAAGGAAGACATTGATGAAAAAACGCACCCCAACACTGGTTTGACCCATGGTCTGCACTATTATCAGCGATGTGTATGCAACAGAAGCAGCTGGTAGATTACAAAAACAATTAAACTTTGGCTAGGTAGTTGTTAACTTAGTTAATTGAAAAAGGCAAGAGAACCAGATTGTTACAAATTTAATTGTTTTGGTTTAATATAATGTAGCAGGCTAATGTTCATATTGAAGTAGGCTACAATTTATTTTTTAGTCATTAAAAACTTGCTCTTGTTCTTTGTTCAAATTAATGTTGAGCTTTCATATTGTGTTGTGTAGTACTCATCTAATCAAACCAAGTAATGTAAGAAGTTACTTGTATCGTTCATTACGTTTTTCAAATCAAGCAAGCTTATTTGTGTATAAAAAAAGACAACAGAGTTGCAGCCAGTGTTTTCTTACTTAAAAGCACTCAAGCTGAAATCGTAATTTAAAGTAGGCTACAAAAGTGGCAGGAGACTGTCTCTCTCTAGCACGCACACAAAAACTTGCAGACTTAATGTGACTGTGTTGAGATTTTAAAAAGAAAGCATTTTATGAGATTTATGAGATTTTTAACTATAGGTACCGGCGCTATGACTCTGCAAGCCCAGAGGTTCCGGGCTGTGCCCCAGCACAAATTATGCACTCCAAGCACGCTGCCCCTTACCTACTTACGCTATAGTGACGTGGCATGTTGACTTTGAAACCACACCCACTACAGCGCTTCAGTGGTGGTATAGGCCTTTCACACAGGCAGTTATAATGGTTCAGTGCCGTCTTTGAACTACCTCGCGAGTATATGACGAGTCTGTGGCGATATAGGCAATTCACACAGACCTATAAGCCTCTTCAGTGGCGGTTCTGAACCATCATAATTCCTCTGTGTGAAAGCACCTTTACTCTAATAATATGTTCACATGGCAATTAAATGAATTACAAGATACCCTAACAAAGACTAAAACAACAAAATGGGGCAAAGCAATCCAACTGCATGTTTTCTTATGTACTTTTCCAAGCTATCTTTAAAGTTGGTTTAAAAGAATTATATTTTCAAACTAAAAGAACAAGGGTACTGTTTTTAGATCACATCATACTGATGAGTCACTCTTTATTACTTGACAGGCTGCTTCACTGTGGGAGCAGGAGAAAGGAACGTTTTTAAGGCACGCTGCAAAGAGAACACGTAGCAAGGAGATTGCAGCCAGTAGGGGAAAAGCATATCTAATGAGTGCACACACACAAAAAGTGAAATTTAAATATGTTTTTACCCTCTGAGCAGTGACAAATAAATTGTGAATAATGCTTCCAGCTGGGCCTCTTCCTGCTCCAACCACTGACACCTCTGGTTCCTCCAGCAAAGAATTCACAAACCTAGCAATAAAGAGATAGAGTCAGACCTCTATGGCATCTGAAAGGATTGTCCTTTTATTGCAATCCACACAGACTCACTGCTTGGCCCCTGGTGTCTCAGTAAAACAACAACATGGTGGAGTAGGCCTGACAGCATTATTAATTGAAGTGGCATTGAGAATGAATTTGGATTCCCAGCTCTATCACCGTTAAAGCAATATTTCACCTTGATCTGTAATGGGAACTATTATTATTATTATTATTATTATTATTATTATTATTATATTATTATTATTATTACTACTACTACTACTAACAGGTTATTACAGATTTGCCACAATATCACAGAAAGAGTATTTCTATATTGCTGTTATAGCCATGTGGTTTTTAAAAAAGATTAATTTACTTTTTTCTATATCGGTTTCATCGAAAAAAAGTCCTGTCAAATTATCAGTCTTTTTTTATCTTTTGTATGAACATGACAGTCACACAGAATGATATTTTAATAAGCTCAATCAGCTATAAACAAACCACGTATTATCTATTACATTTTAAATTAGTAGGACATTGTTTTGAATTGTGAATTTAATCAACATGCACTAACAGAAATGACAAATGGGATTTGAACTATTTTGGATTAAGAATTTAACAACAAATGGGAAAATGGATTATTAATAAGTGATTATTCCTGGGTACACTGAATAAGGAACATATTAAATACAGCTTCTTATATTCCTTGTTTGTCCCTGTCTGGATTCTACCAGTTCACAGTCTGCAGTCACTGTTTCCGAGCTCTTGTAATTCCAGTCTGACTCTAGTTACATTTATTTAAAAAAAAAACACTTTTTAAAAATGTTGGCAAGTTGGTGAGATTGAGGGAACGGTTGCAGAAGAGCAGTGCAGTCCCTACAGAGAACAAGAAAGGACTATAAATAATACATTAATCTGCTTTCCAAGTAGAAAATAATTTAAAAAATCTGATTTTATTTTTGGTTTTGTTTTGCTTCCCGAGCCTAAATAATTCAAACGAATAACAAAAATGAACCAATAAATGCAGGATTTAATGTATGCCTGCTTAGTTTCTATGACAATTGCTATATGTATGACAATACCTGACCCAATAAGTCAGGGCTTTAAAACAAAGCAGAAGTGCAGCTATCAAAACATGTAACTCATGGTTCAGTATGTCTAAAAGTAGTCTGATAAAATTACACTTCAAAACTGTATTTGCTTTTCCAGATTCATCATTTTGACCCCAGAAAACTCAAAAGGAATAGATATCACTCAAACAAGTATCCTTACTTTTCCAGATCCTCCTTTTCATCAATGTTTTCACATTTATTGATCCCAAACTTTGCTTTTAGAGACCGTGCCCTGGCAATAATGGTTTCCACAGCCATTATCTGGTTAATAATTTCCTATATGATAAACAGATACAAAAAAGAACTATTAACTTTTTACTAAAGTGATGACAAAATTATCCATCCATCCATCCATTATCATTAACCGCTTAATCCTTTACAGGGTCATGGTAAGCCGGAGCCTAACCCGGCAGACACAGAGCACAAGGCAGGACTACACGCTGGATGGGATGCCAGTCCATCGCAGGGCACCACACACACACACAGAGGGCAATTTAGAATGACAAATCAACCTGAACAGCATGTCTTTGGACTGTGTGAGGAAACCCACGCAGACACAGGGAGAACATGCAAACTCCACATAGGCAGACCCCTAGGCTGGAATCGAACCTAGGACCCAGGCGCTGTGAGGCCACCGTGCCGCCCCTTACAATTAAGTCATTTATACATGGATAGATAGATAGATAGATAGATAGATAGATAGATAGATAGATAGATAACACACAAACTCACCTCCAGTTTCTTATAATCTGGGTTGGGATAACGTAAAATCTTGCTGGCATTAGAGATTATCTGCGAAATTACTTTTCTTACAGAAGCAATATCTTCTGTCGATTCTGTAATGACAGTATATACTTTTGTAAAAAAATGAATAAATAAAAATGCAGTTTACACAAATGTTTATATTCAGTGCAGTACTTGCCTTCCTCTTTCTCTTTGAGAATGGCAGCATGGATAATGCAGGGCAATAAATGTCTTGTGAGGTCAGCAGGTTTCTGAACAGCTAAATAATGCAGAACCTTGATGAAAATGTATGGGAGATTAACATATATGTTAACAGATTGTTTGGAGACTGGACATTAAGTAAATCCCTTATGCTGCCAGAAAAAAAATAGATAACAATGAAATCAGGAGGTGTTGGAAAAAAAAGATACCAAACATGAAGCTGAACAATGAAGTAAACGTATCCCTCCATTTTGATTCCCAAAACAAATGCTATCTTTCAGCTACTTTTAAATGCATCATCAAATTAATCTGCTGCCTTCCCATCTTATTTTACAGGTTATATGATACAATACTGTCACTCACTGCTAAACATATTGGAACATTTAAAAGCAATTCACATTCTACAGCCCCCCATTGATGAACCCAAATTAACAATACAAACAATAATGTCAATTAAGTGCAATTCTGACAATGAAAGTGTAACAATTCACTTAAAAGAACATTGGTATCTCAAAGACAAAAATATCCTAAAACAAAATATATAAAAGGAAGACTCAAGGCTTCTGCTATACATTATAAGACAGCTCTCCAGCAGTTTGTTAACATTCACTTAACACACAGGGCACCTATGTGCAATAAACACAGATCTACTGATAGGTTGTTGATGCCATGGTCACTACTTTAATATTCTCAAATGATATACAGTGTGGTGTGTATATATGTATTTTTAATACATTTACACAAAACACATTTCTTCTTTGAGGTATATTGTATTTTGTTATTTTTTGTTTTTTTGGTAGAGCAACACAACTTTGTAAAATGATACAGGTCAAACAATTAGTCACCATATCATTGCCTAAAACTGCATGTCCCAAAATGTCTTGTCAATTACATAAAGGATCACTCAGGGTGTGTTGGTATAACTAAATAGAAAAGACAGACCATAACTGGCTCAATCCAGCAAAGACATGTCCTGCTGAACATGGGAAAACATCTTAAATCCCACAGCTGTAACAGTCCTTCCTCTCTAAGCAAGGGTCACTACTTGGAAATGGCATCAGAGGACTCCTATGGTGCGGAATAGAAGGGAGTCTATTGGGAAATACAGTGGCCTTTTACAGTTTCCTTTATCCAACATTACTATTAGTGCAGTGCAGCGACCTACCTTTTCCGCCTCTCTGGTGTCATCGAAAAGCCTCTTTTGCCTGCGTGCTGGGGCTGGCTTGGCCGTCTCCCAGGCCTCCGCCCACATGTTTCCAGGTATCTTCATCCTGGCGCTCAGCTCCCCCTTGGTAATTGTATTGCCTTTCTCATCAAGCACCTCCTCCTCAACATAATCCCGGGGAGAGTACCACCTCACAAAGTCTTCCAAACAGCAACCAGGGTTAGCTGCCTAATATGACAAAAACGTAAGAGAATTAAACATTGAAACTGAGTTTATTTCTCTCTCTCTCTCAAGGTTCTGCAAGCATCCCAAAGGACGCTAACAATTAAAAACCAAATGCCAGATTATGCCTCGGTAAGCACAATTATGTGGAGCTGGATACATTTAGTAATTACATTAGGCTAAGGGGGTTATTAATTTGTTTTCACTTCTACACTGGCAGATATTGAAAATGTCACCAAAAATGTGCTTCCACATTTCATTACCTAGTGCAGACAGAACCAATATATTCTTACATATTAATTATATGGTTGAACAAATCAATGATTTAGATAATAAAAGACTGTCATCTTTCATTGCAGAGAAGTAAACGGTATTAAGGGGTCAAACAAAGTTAGTAAAGAGCAGAATAGAAATGAGAAAACATGTTTCACACATTAAACTCAATTCATACTCACTCGATCCAGAAGATTTATATTTAAAATCGGAGGCACTGCTACTCAGTACCTGCAAAATACTTTTAAGTACATAGGAGTATTAAAAGTTGATGGATGGCTTTGGGGACATCAGGAAACAAAATGACCAAGGTGGTGCCCTGATGTAATAGAATTTTCCACATCATGGTTATTGATCTACACGCAGTGTTATACCTTGAAGGACTCCATGTCTGAGAGTAGACAGGCGCTCTGCATTCGAGCCCGCAGATGCGCTCCTTCAGCTGATGTCCCTAATTTAGCCAACACCTCTGACTGTTCTTCTAGCAAATCCTCTGTCATTGGAGCCGGCTCCTGCGGAGACAAAAAGGTCACTCACTGCCTGTAATTAAGCTGCCTGCACCGGATTGGATGGGCTCTCTCTTTCAGGAATATGTCAAAACAGAATGAAAAGGGATGACACCTTAGCTGGCCTCTTCGATCTCCCAACTTTCTCATTTTTAATGAAATCCAAAGGAAACGTCACCTGCCCAGCATCCCTTTACTAGCTTCAATACCTGCACTGACAGCTGCTGCACTTTATCACACTGCTCAAGAGCCAACACAAAAACTCAAGAACCTTCAATCCCTTACTGACCCAAGAACACTCTCCCTGGATAGTGAGGAAAAGACTCCAAGTGTATAAACCATTACTTTATACAGGTTAAAGGCACCATGACTAAAAATAATTAATAAACTTAGCTTTGAAAGATTTAACACACGCAAAAAAAAAAAAAAGAACAATTTAAATTGCAGTATTTATAAAAAGAATAATTTAGGGCTTGAAAGCTGTTTTATATAACAGTAAATTAAATAAATTGAATAAACTTCAAATTAATTATTCACAAAATGTTATTGTTATTATTATTATTATTATTATTATTATTATTATTATTATTATTATTGGCCCATTAACTGAGATGTAGTTTTTTAGAAAATGTACACACACATGTTTATTTGCTAGCTCTGTCACTAACTCAATTGGTCATCTTATTGATTTAGTGCAATAGTATTTTCAAAAAGTGTCTGATAAATCAATCTCACATTGATGTGTTTGTGTAATGCTGTCAATTTAACAGCAGACTGGCATATGGTGATATCAGTAAAACTGGCTTTGACTGGATCAACAATGTATTGCATTTACAAAGGAAAAAAAGAACTGGAAAATAATACCCTAAACACGAAGCTACATCATCATCTGAGCTCTTGAAAGATTAGAAATAGTCCTGCGAGGTACTCAATATAGCATGTTAGCATTACACCAATTCATGTTGTTGAAGGTGAGAATCTTAAGAGTGACTCATTATTATTATTATTATTATTATTATTATTATTATTATTATTATCTTATTGTCAGATACCCTTTTAACTTCTGTTATTTCAATTAGATTGTTTTTGCTGTAAAAATACAGTACTATTGATTATAACAGCATTCATACACAAATATCCTAGTTTTAAAATATTACTATGTCTCATGATGAATTGTAAATTGACACCAAACCTACTTGTGTTACTGGGATATACAGGGGCTCTTGAATGTAGTGCAGCAGGGTCAGTTTCCCATGCGGATGCAGACGGCCTTCAGCTTTAGTCCTTGGTGCGTCTTTGTTTTCTTTTGGAGGTCCCTCCTTCTTTTCATTGTCCTGTGCATTTTCTTTCAGCTCCTCCGTGTCACTGAGGCACTCGAAGAACTCTTCCTCACTGTCACTCCAGGATTCCCAAGACTTCCCCTGGTTGGCCTCTCCTCTCTCTCTCCGGTCCACAATCCCAGAGGAATTCTGTGCGGCCTTCCCATTGTCACTGCCGGACACCTTCCTCTCCCCCGCACTGCCAGCAGAACTGTCCGAAGAGCTCGGCCTCTTCCCATTGTCTCTGGCTTTCTTCCTCTCAATGCAACAGTTTAACATCTGGAAATAAACAGATTGTAGATATTTTGCATGTGTAAACTGGCATATGGTCTCGAGATGGAATCCCAATTGCTTGAGAAGCCACTGGTGTCTATTCATTACCAGTGTTTGTGCCCTGCATTACATAAAAGCACAGTTTAAGCAAGATTATACATTGTGATGAGCTACAGTGGCCTCGAGATACACATTTTGTCACTTGCCTAATCAGTCTGCTAGAACTTGATCTTAGTGTAACATTCCCTAATGATATTTAGTATTTTTGGTGTTCAAGGAAATGGAAAAACATTTTTTCCTCTCTAAAATTTACCCTAAGGGCTAAAGACAATAAATACTTCTGTCAGCCACAATTAAAACTACACAACTTGCTACTGGCAAACGATACTTCAGCAAATGCATAACGTTATTATTTCTTTAGTAGTATATTTTACAATATATTAGGAATTTCTGTCTCATCTATTACAGCAAACATAGAATATGATAATTGATTAATCTTGTTTTTCTTTATACTGAATAGATTTACATTACATTCAGTAAATCACATGAGAAACAGATTGACCAAAATCTAATTTAACAAGTCATATCATAGTTCAATGCTTTCAGACCACAAATACATGTTTTATATAGATAAAATCACCTGCAGCTTCTGGTGCAATAAGCAACATCTTAGATCAGGAGGTCCACTGGCTAACCTGCAAAAGGGAGAAATTAGTTTATTAAATTAGGGTGAGGAGACTCAAACAAAAACAAAAGAAGCTACAGAGATTGCTTAATTTAGTTTGTTCATATAGGCTAGCCCCTGTGTCCTGTTTAAAGCAACTGGGTTGCAGGAACACAAGAAAACAACTGCACAATAAATCAGAAGCTGTGAGACAAGTGCACTGAGTTTCAGAAAGGTCATTTATCACTCCTTCAAAGGCAATAATACATCTTACTTTCATGTGAAAGGGGATTCCAGCAAAGTGATGCTGAGAAGGCTGGGGACATTCTTCAGATCTAAATTTTGATATGCCTAGGGACCACTGACATACATCCTGTAGAGTGTATGAATAGCTGCTTATCACCATCCATCGGTCAATTCCTATTGGTTGATATCCAACAATCACGACACATATATAAGACAGATACAACTATATAAGATATACAACTTTTTAAATTTTTATGAAGGAATTATTTAAATACTGGCGAGTTACACTTAAAGGAATAAACAATATCAGGCCAAATTTGAATTGCCTATGGATAACAACGCCCAATCACCCTGACCCAGGCCTTTCAAAAGATGAACTGTAAACCACCACCTTTCAAAAGCACTGCGAATCCTTACCCTGGCACGAGATAATTGTTTTCCCATCTGTAACGCATTTCCAACACAAACTCCTGCCAGAGCTGTACCACACCCTTTACTCCTCCGTGATAGAAGTTGACCATGCAGAGACAGAGGGACAGTTTGTAGGTAAGACTGTCAGCAGGAGAGGACTTGAACTGATTGTACAGATTCTAAAGGAAAACAAAATCAAATGAATATACATGTCAGGACTAGTTCCAGTGGACTGCAGTTGGCCTTTACCACACCAAGCATTGGCTAAGACCACTGAATACTAGTAATTACATGGTAACTTTATTTTAAAAAAAGTGTTTCCAAGGGGAAAAAGCTTTTTTCAGTAATCAGAGCTTGATGATCAAATACAAGAGACACAATTTCATTTCGCTATTCTGGTCATTGTTTTCAACACATTATTAATTCTGCCATACTCAACGTACATAGTTCTCAGGCTCTTTTTCAGGTGGCCGGTTTGCATTAGATGTGCAAGGTTTTTCTTCAGCTCCATTGGATGGTTTCTCAGCTGCATCTGGGAAAAGGTACTAAATAAAAAGACAAACATAAATCCACTTATCAATGATGTCCTTTTTGTCTATTATTATATTAAATTGGAAATCCTTTTCTAGTCTACCTCAGAAAGGGTTTGAAAAAACAATATGTAAAAAGGAAATATTACTTATTAAAGTGGCAGCACTGGAACCTGTAATCAATTTTTAAAACATTTCAAAGTGATTAATGCCAATAACACAAATGTTGTTATATCTTTTTCTTTTCAAACAGTAATAACACAAACTTGACATGCAATCAAATAAACAATATTAAAAAATTGAGCTTTTGGATACTAAGATGAAGAACATACATACCAATAAAATTGAATTAAGGACCTCGTTACTGAGTGGTGACTCCTCCACATGTCGATGTCTGCGCATCCTTTTCCGTGCACTGTGAACCATGCTGGACACAGACAGTTTATGAATGGGAACAGTGGTTGGCTCAGTCAGTTTAGATAAGGCTTGACTAATATCTGCATTCTCTGTAAAAAAAAAAAAATAAATAAAAAAAATAAAAAGAATCTGCTGAGAATCAGCTCTGGACAGACCACAAGCTTATTTACTAAAGAAAAAAAAAAATACTTTTCACGCTTCGTTTTACTGTCTTTCCACTTTCAAAATACACTATATATTAAACAGTAATTTACCTTTTCCCTCTTCCTCCAAAGGTGACCTTCCTAGAATTTCCTCAGTAGACTCCTTCCGACAACAGAGTTTAAAAAATTCACTAAGGAAATCACCTAAAAGACAAAAATACCCAGAAATATTTTTTAAAAAAAGACTTCCTATTAATCATTATTTTATGACACTGAAAATGAATTAAAGATTTTTTCAATTATTATTACTATTTATCAATTAATTAATTAATTAAAATGTACTATGCATCCACAGCCGGGGATAATCAACTGGAGAAAGTGGCATTTTAAATGAATGAGTGTTAGGATGCACACATTTATTTTTATACTATCAACTTGAAATGTAGTATCTTTGTGGCAGGGCAAGAGCCCTGCACATGAAGAGGGTTTTTTATGCAAAATATAAAAGGTCCCATTTATTCACCTCAGGGCTGCTGCAAAGGCAAAGCCAATGGGCTGAATATCGTCCATGCTACCCGGACAAAGAGACCTAAAGACCTTGCTGTAATCCTGATCGCCCTGAGAGTGACTCGGGATCAGAACGTAAAGAAGCTGAAATTCTGAGATGGCTGTGTGTGTGAACCAGGGTTGGATCCCGAAGAGTAAGCAAGTCGAGACCGCCGATCACTACGTGTTTAACCAGGGTCGGAGTTTGTTTACTAATCAAGGATTAGTTCAGGGATTGTAGATCCCACCAATGTATAGAGAGCAAGGTGAATAAGGGACCTCCATTTATTCGGAGTGGTGCACGCTATTTTCATGGCACCTTTTACTTTATAGTTTTTTGAACAGTGTTTTGATTTCGTGCACTCTGTTGTATGTACTCAATGCATTACCATTGCTGGTGGTTCATGTCAGCAGTGTGCTGTTTATAAATAAAATGTGTTCGCCTGCGGGGCGTATCAAACTCCAACCTCTGTCTCAATCTCCACGCAGATCTCCTGCCTGTCAGCACGCTGCGAATACGCACTCACGCGGACACCCTGTCACAATCTTACAAACAACAAACAGAACAAACACATTTCTTACCCAGAAGGCATTGAGGGTTATCTGCTTTTCTTACTCTCACCGACCAATGAGGTGCCTGAACAGGATCTAAATCGCTAAAGAATAACACAAAATTAAAGGCGTTAATACACCAGTTGAGTTTAAAGATTTGAAAAACTAAAGAATACTCACACCACACATGTACAGATACAGTATTGAATATAAGTAAACAATACAACACCAAATTGAAATGTTGTTTTATTAAGATAAGACAGCCATACTGCATACAACACAGAACAATGTTCTGTGTACACTGGGGCATTTGGATTGCTACTTACGAATAAACGTCATTATCAACAACAATGCCTTCTGTCAGGTGGGGCCAAGTCGTGGCTAAGTGAAGTTCACTAAAAGAAAAAAAGGAGCAAAAATAATGTAGTGCCTTATACCGTATAATCCAATTGCCAGATAACATATCAACACAGTTCAAATTGCTACTACAGAAGTCAATGGAATAAGTTAAATGATGTTTATTTTTCCTTGTATTTATTTTACACCACTGTTGTAAAATAGTTTGGTGTACATGCACCAATAAGTGCATTGAATTGTTTGGTAGGATTTAAAAAAAACAACTTCAATTGTAACAACTTCCTACCACAACCACTATGTCTTACCTAATAGGATCCTCACAGGCTCCAAATGGCAACTTCCCAAATTCCACTCCTCCAACTTCCCCTCCCAGAAGTGCATCAAAGTCTACAAAATAATCATCATTGATATTTATTTACTTATTGTATGAGAATATTTCAAATGCAGTTTATCATGTACTGTTTACACAAAAGTACAGCCTGACTAGATTATTTATGGTATTGAATAACAATTGCAATGTTCAAACCTGCAAGCATAGTACAGTATTAGTTTAGTTTTAGTGTTTAGTGAGCCTTCACTATCAAATATTTTAGTGTTTAGTAGCTATATTATTTATATATATATATATTATATATATGTATATATATATAATATATATATATATATATATATACATACACACACACACACACACACACACATATATATACATAAATACACACACAAACACACACGTTTAACTAACTTACTAATTAATTAAATAGAAAGCAGGGAACAATACAGTTCCTTGACAAAAATCCATACCTGGAGGTTGTTGGGGCCAGGAATATTGCTGCCAGTCCTGAAGGATGTATGTGAACCTGATTGCTATGTTCACAGGGGGTATGGGAGTCAAAGGGCAACCCTGAAAAAACAATTTGAACTCAAACTAGCATCAGGGCACAACAGTCCTGCTAGCTTAATATGGGGAAGGTCACTTTTGGGTCCAATGTAAAAAAAGTATACTAGGTTCCCATTTTTAATACTATCAAGTTTGTGTCACTAATACCTCGTTTCCATAACCAAGCCAACTCGAGTGCACTGAAGTGCTCCGGGGTTAGCTTGAATTTTGCAAAACTCAAGTTGAGGCGCAACGCGAGTTGGCTAAAAAAAAAAAAAGAAAAACTTTCCAGGGTTTCCTGATTTTTCTCGAGTTATTATGTGAGCTGGACAAGTTTCACTTATGAAAGGTGGCCAGATAGTAACCAGATAACCAGATTACTGTATCATCGTTATTGACATTGTAACATTGTTCTCACCAAACACGACAATGGATACTTTTCCAGAAAATTCACTGCAGATTGTCTTGTGATATTAGACGGTGTCCTAAAATCGCATCTAATCTGTCATAATAGCAGAATGTTTTGAGCTTGTTTCCGCTTTTATTATTGTGGACCTTAATTCTTTCCCTACACTGGAACACATTCCTACTCACATCCATAGAAAGTAGAACTTGACTTATATTTTCAAACACTTTCATTTCAAAAAGGTCCTTGAAGCTGACTCTGAATGACCCGATCTCTCCAAACAGTAATCGGTGATAACGCTTCATCGTGATTCCACGTTGCATAATGTGCTGTCATGTTAAATCGTTTTACAGGTAAGCTATTATTTTCTTTTTTCTAACCGTAAGTTGCAACTGACACTGGCTTTAGAGATGCATAGTAAAATGTTACCAAAGAACTCAGGTACGTGCCTGAATTGGAGGCCAACTCAAGTTTTACATGGAAACACAGCACTGGGGGGGCAATTAGGGCGTCTACTCGAGTTGGCTTGACTATGGAAATGAGGTATATATGTTATCATAGGTTCACTAAACTGGTGCTCAAATCCTCTTTCATATAATGTTATAAATACATATAATGTTATACTGAACTATTCTCTCGGTCAAGTTTCACTAAAGTAATAATAAACCTGTGCTGTCCATTCCATTATTCCGTAGTTTAATTAAAATGGGGACAAATTCTTTCCCAAACTGTATTTGTAATATAATGGGAATATCTAAAGGCAACCTGTCTTAAATATGTAAAACAGTCAAAAAACCCTAAAAAGGCACTTGACCCTGCCCGCCTGAATTACATATCAATAGAGCAGGTATTTAGATGGGCGTCCCATTACTTACAATCTTTGACTTGAAGATATCCAGCAGTCCTGACAGGTGACTGTACTGGTTTGGCACTTTGCGAAGGTGGACCATTTCAAAGTCAGTGCGGACCCCAGGACCCTGACATTCACCAGCATACATCCGTCGCCACTTCTGCTGGATTTGTACAAACAGTGGTACCTGGCTGAAAGATATTTATCTATTTTATTTCATCTATAAATATAAATCATGCTTTTCAAACACAGTTTACACTAAAACTGCTTCTTCTAAAATGTATTTAGTGTATAATTATGATTTGTGAGTCTGAAGAACAACTGAACATCTCCATCTAGAGGGCACAATGTTGAAAGACTCCTCAATACTTTCACTGTTTGAATTACTTGTCTGGTACTAAATAACTAACCATTACTGGGTCTTCAGTAACTGTTAGTATTCCATTACAACAAATATTATCAACAGAGGTGCAGCACTAATTAACAAGCTATTTGGTAATGTGTACTCTTTACACAAAGCACTTACAATGATGCATACTGCCACCTACCTGCCTGTGTTCCCCAAGGCAATTGATATGGAACTTAACAGCAGATTACACTTTGATTCACTGATGATTGCATCATTGTTGGCTCCTGGAGAAATTATAACAAACTCACGCACCCCATACCTGTAAAACACACACACAAAAAAAAATGTTTCAAAGTTAGGCATTTTTGTTTTAAAGTAGAAATGTTTGAAGCAATGTAACCAAAATCTAAAGGGGAATATAAAAAATGAAGTCTATTGATGCCTTAAATTTGTGCAAACCACATTCATCAATGGCATTACGGCACAGTGACAGTGTAGTAAACAACACTGTAAAAGCCCACTCTCCAGACTATTTGTAATGCAACAACAACAATAAACATGTATATAGCTCAAGGCAGAGGACTGAAAGCACTATGTTTTCATTATGTATTTTACAGTAGGGTCACATTCCATCTTTCAGTCAAACAAGAACGCTTTACAGTATGTGATCTCTCCTCAAATGTAACAAAGGTCAATACAAAATACGCACCATCTGACTAAACAGTGAGCTCTGGGTGGAAAATCATTGTTCATGCACAGCAAATCTTGCATAGCTGCAGGGAATGCATCTGTAAATGAGAAAGGGCAGATAATTAAGCAATTTTACAGAATACAAGTAAGGGAAAGAATTACTGGTATTCATGTACGTAAAAAAACATCTATCCAAAAAAGAATGCAAGAACTCAGTGTTTAAATTAATCATAACATCAAACAAACTATTTACAGCACACTGTGTGTTCTACAGTTCATCCTCATCATATTTCTACAGCAATACACAGTTCAAAAGGCTGCATACCTTCCTCTGGTTCCTCTTTTTCTTCCCCGTCGGGTGACTCTTTTTTTAAATAGTGATGCGTTATTGTAAATTTGTAGTCTGCAAAGGAAATTTCTTCTGTCTTTTCTTCCCAGGTGCCACTGTTATATTCGCCCTGAACATAACATTACACACACACAAAAAGAAATACTGTAAATAAAACAAGCTCTAAAATCTTCCTAATCTGCTAACAAATTAAGATGGTTGTGTGCAACAGTCTTTTGCCCTGTTATCAATTTTTTTTTTTTTTTTTTTTTTAAATGCTAACCAGCCATCTATATCTGGTATTTACGGTGTTGTACATTATGGGCAGTCCTATGCATTTATTGGAACATTACTGCTTTACGAATACGGCCATACCAATCAAAAAGCAGTGCGTTGCTATTGTAAAAAAAAAAAAAAAAAAAAAGAAAAACATTTCTTGATTAGGAATGTCATATTAATAATTTTACAAACATCCCCTGGCTCCAAGTTAAGATAAGAGTTTTAACCTGCATGGCTTTTTTTTTGGCACAATATATTTCAATCATGCAAAAAAAAAAATAATCTTAATCTATACAATTTTCATAAGATTTCCAAGGCACTACTCTATTAAATTAAACAGTACATTTCCCACACTTAATTACCATACCTTCTCCAGAGGTTTGTGTACGCTACTTCCAATCAGTTTCCAGTTATTCAGCACTTCCTCTACCTTTGAAACAAACCTAAAACCGCAAAGGAATAAAATTAATGCATCAAGTGCATTGTCAAGACGGGAAAAAAATGCCTAAAAGGAGTCGGTCACATGACTAAAGCAATTTATTTAATGGCTTAAAACATAACCAGAACTGCCCCATTCAGGCAACTATTTTACTGAAATCAAATGGATTGATTTTTAAATGCTGCACTAAATGACTGCATAGATTAAAGTCCTAAATTTATAGTTCACTCCCCACATATATATATATATATATATATATATATATATATATATATATTATATATATATATATATATATATATATACATATATATATATATATACATATTAATATACATACATACTACATATATATATATATATATATATATATATATATATATATATATATATATATATATATATATATATATATATATATATACTCTATATAAGATACTAACATTGTGCAGGGAAATGTATTTTTCATTTGAACTTAATGCTTTGAATGGTTTTCAAAAAGACTCCATTGCTCGTACACTAGAGTTTCGAGTTCGCTTCTTTCGATTTTGTCTACAACAAAACTAAAGTGTAATGCCTGACAGGCTGGTGTTATAATAATAATGATTTGTTTTTCAAACGCATAACCATATTTCCATCTGGTTTAGTAAAGATTAATAATAAGTGACAGGCGCTGACTTATGAAATGCTCCCTGGCTGATGTGTAATTGACAACAGCAGGAAGAAGATATCGTTACCTTTCCCATTCCGAGGCGGTGGTGAAGTCTGTGATTTCAAACACTTCCGACTCCGGCTGTAAACAATGCAAAGCGTCACTGTGTTATATTATTGTACACAATATATTGCAAAACAGAATGACATCATACTAATAATAATGTTATAACTGTAGTTACAGTAAACGAATACTCACATCACTATCAGCCGCCATCTTGAACCTCTATTTGTTTGCTTGCATTGTATTATGGGAAATATTTCCTGCGACATATGTGGGGGGACATCTCGAAACTAGTGAGTAGTTTCACAGAAGTAGCGACTGTACGGAAAGAAAACACTGATAGTTTGTTCAAAGCAGTGAAAATGAAAAGCTAAATCTGCCGAGAAGACAGTTGTCTTATGTATCTGTGTGATACACAAATGCTGTACGTTCCCTTGCTGCTTACCTTAATCAGATAAAGTACAGCTTATGTAAAAGCTAAATGTTGATAGTGCTGATGTGTCAGTTCTAATAAAATTAAACATCTGTGCTGCTGTAGGTAACTGCTGCGTTTATTCGTTGTATAAACTCCCAGTGAGCTTTCTCACAATTAAAATTCTATTTAGGCACTGATTAAGAATATAATAACAATACAGGTTACAAACGAGAGGAGGCCATTCGGCCCATCTTGCTCATTTGGTTGTTAGTAGCTTGTTGATCGCAGAATCGCATCAAGTAGTTTCTTGAAGGGTCCCAAGGTGTCAGCTTCATAACATTACTGGGAAGTTGATTCCAGACTCCCACAATTCTCTTTGTAAAAAAGTGCTTCCTATTTTCTGTTCTGAATGCCCCTTTATCTAATCTCCTGTGTCGAAAAAGTCCCCTGGGTTGACATTGTCAATACCTGTTAGAATTTTGAATGCTTGAGACAGATCAACGCATAGGCTTCTTTGTTCAAGACCGAATAGATTCAGTTCTTTTAGCCTGTGTACATATGACATGCCTTTTAAACGAGGAATAATTCTGGTTGCTCTTCTTTGCACTCTTTCTAGAGCAGCAATATCCTTTTTGTAGCGAGGTGACCAGAACTGAACACCATATTCTAGATGAGGTCTTACTAATGCATTGTACAGTTTTAGCACTGCTTCCCTTGATTTAAGTTCAACATTTTTCACTATATATCCAAGCATTTTGTTGGCCTTTTTTATAGCTTCCCCACATTGCCAGACATTTCTGAGGCAACATAAACTCCTAATTCGTTTTCATAGATTCCTTCTTCAATTTCAGTATCTCCCATATGCTATTTGTAATGGACATTTTTATTGCTTGAATGCAGTACCTTACACTTTTCTTTATTAAATGTCCTTTGCCACGTGTCTGACCAGTTCTGAATGCTGTCTAGATCATCTTGAATGGACTTTGCTGCTGCAAAAGGTGTTTGCCACTCCTTCTGTTTTTGTGTCATCTGCAAATTTAACAAGTTTGCTTACACAGATTTTGGAGTTGTTAGATGTGAAAGTTAATGAAGCTCTTAAACCAACTGATGCAGTCCAAATATATGCCTTTCTGAAACAGGTTGGTGACAAACATACATGCACTGCTAGGTTTGCACACCAACTCAGTGAAATTGCATTAAGTGATATCCTGCACAGTCTGACAGCAAAACCAAGCAATACCATTGATAATAAAGGTTGGCAAACAGACTTCTAGACTAGTCAGCCATTGCACGGATCAAGAACTCGCTGATAAAGCTTTCACCATTAACTCTGAGGTCATCAGCCAGGTCATACAGCACTACCTTCAGAGAAGGTACCTTTCAGAACCCATTTTTAATGCAGTGGCAGATAGCTTTATTTATAACGTTGAAAAAATACAGTACAAGTCAGACTGCAAGGCAGATCATTGCTTTTAAAAAGCCTAACTACCTCCCCCCAATTCAAGTCAGCTTTTTGGGAAGTTGGAAAGTATCCTGCTTTCAAGATTCACCCAGTTTCAGCCTAGGACTTTACTGGACATGCTACGCTCTTGAGCCTATGTCCAGAGATTCCCCTTGACTTTTGTAGCCAAGGTCTACAGGCACTATTTCATTCAAAAACTAGAAGGTATGTTGAATGCATTTCCTATTGTCTGTTAGTGAAACTTAATTAGATTTATGTTTTTTTTTTTTGTTTTTTTTTTAACAGCTGGTAAGTGCTTAGAATTAACATGTTAAGTGAACAGTGAAATCTTAGTTGTTGACCAGGCAGATACCTCAAGCCTATAACTTTGTACCATCTACATTCTGTATAATGTATAAGTCTATATTGCGTTCTGCTTAAATTATTATTTACATGCTATGTCCATTTTCAACCATGGGGGCAGCTTTTTGTAAAAAGCTGAATTTATGAAGGGAGGTGGTTTGGAAAATGTTGAGTGCACCTGTAATTTCTGGTGCCTTTTTTCCACCGTGGAAACTTGGATTTAAACAAGTTTAATTGTAACGAATCAGAATAGCCATAATAAGAAGTCCTCCAAGGTTGCGGTCAGGTTTTCAGTACTGCATCGTTCATACAGCAATAATGACTTTACATGTAGAACAAAGTTAGGGTTAGTAGCTAATGTTTATAATGTGAAAACTGTTTCCTATATTGTAGCCCAATGGAATGGTGTGGATAAGCATCTTCTTTTCCAATTAACTCAGCTCAACCTGATATCAGCCTGGAGTGCAGTTAGGTAGATAGTTCATTTATATCATATTTCAATATTAAATAGAATCGTGCAAGTTATTCTGTTATTTTGATCTAAGAAAGCAATGTCATAAAGTACAGACATGTCTTTACCAGTGTTACAAATATTACCCCAAAATATTACAACATAGCCAATAATACAAATGTAATAGGTGTAAAGCATTTGTATTGTAATGCATTACTGATAAATCTGTAACTAATATATTTGAAGGTATTTCTTGTTTATGTGAACTGCTCAATTATTATTTTGTTTTCAAATCTTAGGGACTCCCACCACAGTACAAAGTAAAGAGTTTTATAACACAGCCAGTCCATTGAATGCCCCATTGATTTCAACCTCTACAATAAAGTCAGCAAACCTTTGTGCCATCTGCTGGGTTTGGTTTGGGGGGGGGGGGGGGTAAATGTGCTTTGCGTCAAAGGTTTTGACACTTTATGGATACACAATAGGTGAGAAGCTTTTGTACACTATAATTTGGTGAAGTAACTTATAAAGGAAGAAAAAAATATCTGTTAGACAGAAAGCCCAAAATGATACCTTACTGTAATTACAGAATAGATTGTTAAAATGTCTCTTGAAAAATATTTCCCTGTATACGGTTATATAACTGCACCCAACTTTTTTTTTTTTGAAGGTCACAATGTAACATTTTGGATTATCACACAAGTTCTATCTGGCTAAAGGCACAGTTCGCTAGTTATTTAGTTCTAAATTGCCCTCACTAAATGGTAACAGTATACACTGTGGTGTGTTTTTGGCAGATATCGAAATCAAAGTTGACGTTTATGTTCTGCCAGCGAGTCAATTTAATAACGCGCACAAAAAAAGTTTGTATTATCCCTAAAGATTAAAGTTGCATGCACTTCATGATTATTTCATGTTTAATAAGATGTATTGTATAAAGAATAATTAGCGGGCATAGTAGTGTGCTTCTATTGCACTGTTTGAACGGTACTGTTTAAATGTTTAATGTATGGTGGTGTTTATGTTTATTTATAAAACCTAACCTTACAAACAGCAGAATGCAGCATTTTCACAGAGAACAACTCATGTCAGCAAGCCACGTTGTTGTTTTTAACCAGTGCATCGCATCGCACTGTACTCTACAATGACTGCCCTGCAGCGGAACACATCTTGTGGTGTAATTTTCTATTTGAACACCAGAGGTCCCCCTTCAAAAGGTAACCAATATGTTTGATACATCAACAACTCTTTAAAAACGACTCTTAATACCGATATTGGTTTTGATATTAAAGGGTGAGCTGGTTACCACCTTGACTACACGAGTTTAATCAACATGGGATATGTTCAAGGGATACTGCACCCAGTACACAGGAACAAAACCAAGTACATTTGTTTCTGTTCCTTATAATGGAGCTGGATTTGGTCTAGACCTGTTCTATAGAAATGGGTGAAAGACGTGAGTGTAGTGTTACTTTATAAGATATTTTTTTTCATGATAACAGACTGGATGAATAGGATTATTCTGTCTGGCCATTGTTCTGGTATTCATATATTCATAGAGAAAAAAAAAAAAAAAGCTACCTCAGTCACTTGCATGTCTCCCACCAAAGGTATAATTAACATGTCTGTCTCCTGAAAGAAAGTGTATAGAACAGTATATCACAACAAATGACAAAACGAAGGAAAGCACTAACTGAAAAGTGTTTCTTTGTTCGACCTCAGAATTGATTAGTGATTGAATTTATGGGTGAACGGTTTTAGAAAAAACAGACACTAAGCTGCACCCAAGATATTGCCTTCAATAGCCCTGCCAGTTAGGAATCGGTACTGTCATTTTCACCTATGCTGATAGTGTGTGAATAACATTTTCCTGGGATGTGTCCCAAGATTACCGCTCTATATTTTAATCATCTTGGACAATAAGAAACTCCACCGGCGGCTTTCACACACCCTGTTCAAAGCGAATCCTGGATTATTTTAGCTAAGGTAACATTAACATTAATTAGTTTTTGTTTTGTTTTGTTTTTAAAGACAGGCGTTAATAATGAATGTTATGTAACGGCTTTAGTGGTTCTGTACCTTCTAAAAAATAAAGTGTTCCTTAAAAAATGGTTTTCCTGTACTTCACCAGGAAGAAGTTTGAAACATATCAGTTTAGGGTTGGTCTGGAATCTTCCACTGAGTGTTGGTATTTCCCACAGATTTAAATTAAACTGTTAGTTTCCTCTTAGTAGAATTTGCTTTACTGGTTATTATGCACCCAATGGTAATTAGGCAAACAAGCAATGAGATTAGTTAGAAGCTGACATCTTAGCCTTTGATGTGCATACACAACACTGTTTCGAAAGCAGGTTTTCCCCTGCAGTATTGTTATTCTGTAACGGGTAATACTATTAAATGTGGCGATGTGCTAATTGATTAGGACAGTTAATAATTGCAATACTGCTAACGAGAAACAATTCAGAATTCGATTCATGCATTTTTCTCCCTCTCCGTCATCAGGTAGGGACTTATTTTTGAAACAGCAGAACAACCCAATGCCATGCACAATGCAATAGCACAAAACCAGCGCTGGTTAGTTCTCAGTTTAAACCAATTGCCTTGATCACTGAACTTCTATATTCAGGCATTCCCTTTAATTTATTAATATATCAAATACAACTAAGTATTTGTGTTTATTAACACTGAAGTTGTTGTAGGTCTGGGTAACAGCCTATTGTGTTCCTGTGCCCAGCTGACTGTCGCCCTTAGCAACAGCAGTAAACTCAAAGGTCTGCTTGTTGGGGAAGGCATGCAGAACTAACAAGGGAATACAGACAATTCAACATAATCCATCAGAGGAGATAATTCACAACCTGTAAAGCAAGGGACTCTCAAAGGACTGGAGAAAAACAAATCATACAATATATTTACGAACTGTAAGCATAAAATGAGGATTTGACACTTTCTGAGATAGAAATCCTGATGGAATGAAAACTTGGAGGTAAGCAGACTTTATTTTGAAGAGAGACTGAAATTAAATGTATTCAGGCGAGTTACCCAAGTAACACAAATGAGCTTTTCAATCACCTAGGGAAGCTGTACTTTAGATATGTTCACACTTGGATATTAGTATTACTTCATGATAACACTGGATTGGGTTTGGGCTTTATTTGTACAAATAATGCAACATAACACTAACAGGCATTGCTTTTGATAGTCTTTGTAGACAGGATTGCCAAATTAGTGACCATGCCAGAAACTAGATAGGAGTGTGATGCATTTGCCATTTGTGGGTATTGCTCAGTACTTTATTTTACTATTTGATATGTGCAGTTTAAATATCTTGTTTACCACAGATATTTTCATAGCATTAGGTTAGTCTGCTTAATGTTATTTTACATGTTTTGTGGGATTGGCTAATCATAGTTTTGAACCATACAGATTTAATTTTACTTTTTAAAGTGAAATAAAAACTTTTTTTTTTTTTTTTTTTTTTTTTTTTTTTTAGAATTAATGTTTAATACACTGCACTTTAAAACAAGGAGTACAAGTGTTAAATTCACAAAATTTTACATTTCTTTCCATTAAATCTTAATTCACAGACATTCACTGCATGACACACTGTCAAAAGCTTAAATTTTTGCTTTACAGAGAAACAACTGCAAAGTTAAAACAATTGCAAAACAGAAACGATGAATGTAAGTTCAGCAAATGAGTCATCAATACCAAATTAAACACCTACTTTAGAACTAGTTTTTATTAAAGCAACTGATCACCATAGGCACCAAAGTCGATAGCCAGTTAATGATCTAAAATATGACCTATAAAAGATAACCAATGTTTTTTGCTTTGTTATACTGTTTTAAATAGTGACGCACATCTATTTGGTACATAAGCTATAATTATAATGTAATTCATGGGTAATTATGACCCCTTTTGTGTTAACTTGTCAGGAATTGTCAGGTGGCCGTTTTGGAAGAGACCTGGAGACAATGGAGAGAGTACCCATGAATGATGTTTCTGTTTCAGCACCATTTGACTTTCCAAACCCAGACACAGACTTCAATCCTCTCATCAGCGCCAGCTACAAGGGCCTAACAGAGGTAAAAGCAAGTTTAACCAAAATATTGCCCCTTTCACCTCACCAACTGTATAAAAAAATAAACCATTTACTGTCAGGAAAGAGCAATTCCTATAGTTCTAGGCTGTTTGTTTCCACTTTGTAGGTTTATGGCTCCCATAGAGACAGAACATGTGCCTGAGCTGAATGTAACCAGTTATAGTAAGACGGCTTTTTTTGAAGTAGCCTTCCGCATTATAGGATGAAGCTATATTGACAGTAGGCCTGTACAACTGTAAAAGTACCGGAACTGTTGGGAGACATAATACTAATGACTGATAATTAAGAGTTCCAAATAATCCATATCAAAACGTTGTGGTGATTATGTCCTTTTAAAAATATCCAATAAGCAGGTCTAATTCATGAAGTAGTAATGTACAGACAGCGGAGTCTGAACCTCGTAGATAAAGGCAATACAGATATCAGTTTGTGCGATACATTCAAGTGAAAGGTTATGGTAACTGCTGAAATATGACACCCAATAATTGGACAAAGTGATACGACTTCCTTATCAATCTGTTGCAGGTTGTATGTTTGCTTTTGAAGAAAGGTGTTGATGTCACTCTGTGTAATCATAGTAACCAGACAGCAGTCCATCTAGCTAACCCCACGATCCAGGGAATCCTGCTGTCTGCTGTAAATGGAGATGCACTTCCCCAGAGGCAACTACTACAGGCTGCATGGCAGGGCGACCTCCAGCACCTTCAACACCTGCTGGTGGGTTTTGAAACAGGCTTTATACACATTGAACTGGTTCAAACGTTTCTTTTGTTCTGTGACATCATTTACAAAATATCATCCCTAACTATAAAACATTCAATAGGGCTGAATTGTATATGGGAATGCTAAAATAGAATTAACAACTAGTCACGTTCTGGGTTAACAAAATAACACCACTATACAAGAAAATATTTCCAACCTAAGATATCGCCAAATCAGTTCTGTCCAATTTATTTACCTTCTCAAAAAGTATTCTTAACCTGCTGCAATTAGTGCCATTCACACCTCAGAAACATTAATGTCTAATACTAGTATGTGCAAAATGAGCACACGCACATTCCACATTATGAAACCATTAAGAGATCCTTTACACTATCAAGTAGTCTATTAACTATCATCCAGTGATCCCAGTATGTGAAACAAATCCATTTTCTTGGCCCGGTGTGACAGTCTTGCAATACGGTACAGTAAGTGACTTTTATACTTAATTTCACAAGCATTTTATTTTTAACTTTCAAACCAAAAGGATTCAATATAAGCAATGATGAAACCAGTAGTCCGATTACAAATAAGAAGCCAAACACAGACAGCTGGCAAACAGAGCAGGCCATAGATCACAGGAAAGACTAAAGCAAAGGTACAATGCACACAGTTCAAATTACTCACCTGGAATTTTGACACTTGATAAACAGGTAAGAGCCAGCTGGGTTTAACATATTCAGTATTGTCTAACCCTGAAGAAAAGGGCATGAGAGGAGGGGTTACATTATCCCCCTTCAGGGTTGGGGTCAATTCCTGTTTTTCAGTTCTTTTTTAAAAATCAATTCCTTCGAAGGAATTGAGATTAGAGACATAATTGTTGTGATTGTTCAATTGCTTTCATTTGAAGCCCTTTAAATTTACTAACGGTGACTTAAATGCAAGTAATGTGCTGCCACTGTGAGAAGCTTGTTTAAACAGAATACTGCTAATTGAAATTTTGATCAATGATGTGTTGGAATTGATTAAAAGGGAATGGGAACTGGACACTCAGTTAAAAAAAATGAATTTAACAGGAATTTATACGCAACCCTGATCCCTTTACATTTGATTTTTTCCAAAGCCTGTAATTCATAACCACTTTGGTCTTTAAAGTTGCACCCCAAAACTGTGGGAAGAAATAAAACTGGAACATAAAATCACCTATCATGGGTTTCATCATTCTCAATAGAAGCTTCTTGCTTAAGTCCCGAGTGACAATCTTATATTTAAAAAAAAACACATTGGTTTTTATAGGCATGAAAAGAATAACTTCTTATTTTGTAATACATATTTAATGTATCACTATAGCTTCAGTCCCTTATACAGTAGTATATGCTTACTATCAATATAGCTGCATATTGTAATGTGGAAGGCTACTTCAAATAAGCGTTGTGTATTTCAGGCAGAGTCGGCCACAGTGGATGTGAATGTTCCAAACCAGGATGGGCTGAATGCTCTCATGCTGGCAGTGCGAGATATTGACCTGTTTGAGAGGCTCAGAGCCCTGCTGCCTTCAGAGTACAGACCAGTGGAGGTCATCAAGGAGCTGCTTAAAAACCATGTGTGAGTCCAAGTAAATACTTTAGCTCATTCAAAATGACAGCATTTTATATACATGTTTGGAGTACAGTGTTTCCAGTCTCGCTTTAGTATACTGTTCTTGATCCTTTTCTTAAACAAATCTGACCAGACCCAGCTCTACAACAGAACAAATGAAATGGCCTGATTTCTGTGTTTGGGCCACATCCTTTTAAATAAACATAGCAGTAAATAATACATTTCAATACCAATTTGCAAACGCAGTAAATAGGCACAAGACGTGGGAATCCAATCTGAAATTTGTGCTTCTTTCCTGTTCTCTTCCAGAGATCCTAGAGCGTGTGACTCCACTGGGAAGTCAGCACTGCACTATGCAGCCCAGCTCAAAAGTTCCATAAAGGAGCAGGTCATCCAAGTGCTGGTGGACTTGCTGCCGCTCTCAGGTATACAGAACCAGATCTACAATGTGCAAAAGCTAATGTGTTAGTCTAGCGCTTCATTATTTGTAAAAAGTATTTCATTACTTAACTAAGCCTTTGACACTGGGGAAGTTCCATTTTTTTATATTAATAGCATTATTATTATTATTATTATTATTATATTATTTTATTATTTTAAGGTGGCACAATAATATGTTATGTCCTCTTTTTCTGGATAGACAGAATAGTAAATGTAAGTAATCATGATTCCTCTAAGAACTATTATTTTCCCCCATCCCCACAGACCAGCAAGCCTTGTTGGACTTGCTGGCATTTTCCAAGCCTTTGGCAAACAGTGTAAGCTCCTTTCCTCCCCAGAACAGCATTATTCTGGAGAGTATCACCTGCATGGAGGAAAGAAAGCAGGTGAGTTTGAAATGGACCAAAAAAAAAAAAAAAATGGAAAAAATCCAAAGATTGATCAAGCTTCATGTCTTGGGATATAAACAACCATGCTTTTAAATAAATCCCAACTCTACTATTGCTGTTTTCTGTTCAGTGACTGTGGCGTTTAGCTGAAACATCTAGGTATTTTATATTAGTTCCTTACAGTTTTTTCAAGATCTTATGATTCAGTGTTTGAAGTTAAGTGATGAGTATATATTTTTTTCAAATTAAATATGAAATGGTAATGTACAAAACTGATATTTTCTTTAAATATCATACTACAACAGAAGGACCACTTATAGTAATGGAATAAAGAGATTTAATAGTTTAAGTCAACACTGTCATTTGACTGAAAGCAGTCTTGTGACAAGGGGCCCTGAATAGAATGGTTTATAAGCCACATTTAAGCGCAACAGTTCTTCTAGGCAGGATTGCACGAAAGGGAATGTGGTTGTGCACCAGGGAACAACCTTTCTTTGTTTTATGACCAGCATACATCTAGGACTAAACCAGATGGTTGGCACATCCTATAGAAAACCAGCCACAAGTCAAGTGATAACTAGCTAAGTCATTGCAGTTAATGGGGCTGTTTAAATATTTAAACACACTGGGGATGGATTGTCTTTAATTACAGATACAGCCCTATCAAAACCTACTGCCCCAGGAAAGAGGAATATATTTGGTTTTGGTTTTAATGTCAAAAGCATCAGAACAACCGTTAGCTTTTTGTGTTTATTTTTAAGATTTATTTTTGTTTCCGAGTGACAGGTTGGGGTTCATTTGATAGACTGCCCTGTGTTTATTTAACAGAAGCATGAAATTTCTTATCTATGATTAATTTGTTTATCAATATATTTCTTTATCTTCTAGGAGAGTAAGGAGCAATCCGAGTGCAGAAAAAGTAAATCTGCAGAAGGTCAGTATGGTGAATGTAAGCTTGTATTTATAGCACAGTTTGTTCTGATGATCTAAAACCTCCTCCAACCCCGGTCCTGGAGATCAACTCTGGCTGCTGGTTTTTATTTCAACCAATCTCTAAGTTACTTAATTGAACAAACTATTGGCTTAATTAGTCAGGATTAAGAGTTGTTCTAGATCTTTAGCCATTGATGATGTAAAGACCTATATACAATGCTGGATAGGGGCTCTCCAGGACCAGGGTTGGAGACCCCTGATCCAAAACATTTAAAATTCCGTTAATACCCTGAAGACTCCTGTTCATGAAACTTTTCAGTGACTAATTAAGCAAAAAAAAGGAATTTTGAAGACCAAAATTGGCAATTAGATATGCAAGACATTCAACTTGAAACTTTTTCCTGGGACATGCCTGAATCAAAGAAAATATAACTTTAAAAAGGAGTTTCAGTTTCGACTCCCTATTTCAGCCAGTCCGATTATTATTGTTCTTACTGAGAGATTAATACATGTTAAAATGTGCATGGAGACACCCCTTGGTGTTGGATAAAAACACAACACATAAGCATTCCTGTTAATAGGTAGACCTGTATTTCCCCTTGATCAGCATCCCATATCTGTTTAAACTAGTGTGATAGAAGTCTGAGAAGTAAAAAGGCTTTTACAGAATGCAAAGAAACCAGAAAGCAGGCAGTCTGGTAGAGCAGAATGTATGAATCAATTAATTGAACATGATGTGGAACAGTGCTGCTTGAACCCTCCCCCCGACACACACTATTTCCAGGACAACAGACTGCCTCAAGGTTATTGGGATAACCTGTCAATGTAGTGACTTGGAGATGATATCTCTTGGTGTTGAAAAACACAGCCTACATTGACCTTTATTTTCCCTTGATCAGGTTGGGTCTTTTAGCACCTGTCTGGTCATGCTTCTGTCTCCAATGAATACAAGTGAAATCCTATCCCGTACCCCCCCTCACTCCCACCCCGCTCAGCCCCTGCTGAACTCTTCTGCTTATCCTGTAAACACAGATCAGTCTTGCCTTGTCACCACAAGCACACTCATCCTGGGCAGCAACAAAGGCAGCAATGTAACCACCTGGACTTGCATAACAGAATAATCTTCAGGAGGGTCTAAGGCTTATAATGGGAATTCTGCCCGACTTGTGTTGCTGCTGGCTGTAACCTAAATAGACCAGGGCAGGTACTGTATTTTTTATTGTGCAGTGGCGATTATAAAAATGTAGGATTTTCTCCTTTAGGATGTCGCTTTGTGTTTTTTCGCTGCATAGTTGTTTGAGTTATCTTCTGAGATTTTTTTTTTTTTTTTATTTTGGGGGAAAAAAGTACCAAAAAAAAAAAAAAAAAAAAAAGGTCATAATAGTTCATAGGTTTTCTACTAAATTGTACTCGTGAAAGGTAAGTGCAACTGCATTTAATACAAAAATATTTAATGTTTGGCTAAGTTAACTGTTTTATAAGTTTTTGCAAGCACTGGAAGTATTTAAAATGATTAACTTAAAAAAAAAAAAAAAAAGTTTTCCAATTCAATTGGAGGATGCTGTTTTTTACATTACTGTCAATGGCAAATTACATGCAATGTATTTGTTTACAGTTAATTGCTTCAATTCAGTGGCGCCCGACCTGTGATTAGATAAAACACATGAAGGCTTTTAATCTAATTGTGCATAATATGTGCCAAATTTAAAACTAATTTAAAATTGATTAAATCAAGAGAGAGCGAGAGAGAGAGCGAGAGAGAGAGAGAGAGAGAGAGACTTCCTCATTAACAAAATTATTTACAAGAGTTACTTACATTCTCTCATTTTCAGTTCCCTGGTTGCTTTTCCATGTTGCTGTAGTATTATGTCAGTAATTTTTTTCCCCTGTCTCTTTCAGCTCGGGGCTTTTCTCTTGATTTCCAAACCGCAGCAAAGACCCTGCAAGACATGAGCCAAGCTTATGAAGAGCTAGCAGAAATGAGCAGGTTAGTGGTATTGTTCCACTCCCCTACACTCGCTATTGACTGCATTCAGCCAGCTAGTTAGACTCTTGAGCAGCTTCAGTTTCAACCCAGCCCAGAGTAGCAGTCAGCAAATCTCCCTTTCTACGACATTGCATTGTCATCTGCTGAAAAGGGGCTGGTACTTACTGTGAAAGCATTGTTTTTAAATAAATGAACGGATTTAGATAATGTACATTTAAACTACAATTAAGAAATTCTAAAATACCATAGTGATACAATGCTGGGAAAAGAATGTAAAATACATATTTAAAAATGGGTATTCTATCGTTCTTCCAGCCAGGGAATTTCTTTACCAAGCCTGTGGCAAGGCTACCACAAAAGGCAAGAGCATGGCCCTATTCCAGATGGGACCCACCTGCCTCTCCATCCCATCAGAAGCAATGGAAGAAACAAACAGCAGATACCTGTCTTTGCTCTGAGCAAGTCCGAACCAAACATAGCAGCGCCTCTCCTGCGCTCCAACTCACTTCAGGATATTAAAGCCCAGATTCAGCAAAGTAAGGGCACGTTTTATTATTTTTTTAATGGAAACTGAAGCCCACAAGCTTTGGGAATTTGGGAAAGCCATCTTCTCTACTCGGCATTCTTCAAATCAGCCTTTAATGAACCACACTTATGGAGGGTGCAAGAACATTCCAGTCAGCCTTGCAGTTAGTGTAGTTCTTTAACCCAATGGAACACATATCCCCAATATTGTGTTTGTATTAAGAATTAAAATCATTAAGGTTTGGGAAATATTAATTATAGACCAAACTGGCATGTTTTCCAATGCTCCTACTAATTGTATAGCTTGCAATGTATTGTTAGAGTAAGAACAATGTTGCCTTGTAAAAAATGTTCTTTATAAATAAATTAAATTAAATAAAGAAAGAAAGAAAGTCTCTCAGTCAATAAGGAAAACATGTTTGTTGTCATTCAATAGGTCACGCCTGATGTTCATTAAGCAATATCTCATTTCAACTTGATTTTATTTATTCATGTAAATATTTTCATCAACAGGGCTGAAAATAACTAACCAAGAAAAAGTAATCAATCGCCCAAATAAGGTAAATAGCTTTATATCACGTCACAGTAAATGTACACTGGCTGGACATTGTTCTGTAGTGTTCCAAATTTAGCATAGCCCTTTCAATTGCCGTTTCATTTTCCACCCAGGTTGTTGAAATTCAGTTTGAAAAGCCATCATAAAAAATTCACACAGGGAAACATGATGAATTCCTCAAGAATATTTTGGATTAATATCTTTTGTTGTATTAAACATCTGGATCAGAAAGGCTGTCGGGGCTCAGTTACCTACCTGCAGTATATTATTTATATTGAACAGTTTAAATGCCTTGTAGATAGCAGTGCCATCTCCAATGGTGTTTTAAACTAAAGTTTGAAATCTCATGTACAGGAATCTTTGCCATGTATGAAAGCCAGGCCTGCAAGGACTCCAAGGCATCTATATCCATTGGAGGTTAAAACAGATGTTAATAAAGCACAAGAGAAGAGATTACTACATTTCATTAAATCTGTTCCATTCAAACCGCCTGTTCTACTTCCTCTGTCTCCTCGTCCCCAAGCATCGAAAAGAAAAAACAGGTTAACAAGTAGCAGAGCTGACAGGCAGGAGGGAAGCTCCAGTAGTTCAAGTACTCAGGGGTCCCTAGATGAGGATTACTGCAAATCAGAAGAAATTCACAGACAAGTCAAAGACTGTAAAGATGAATCTGAGCAGAAGTCTGACATTCAAAGACAAGTCAATGTTGGTGTAAATGTTGATGCTGACTTTCAGAATGAACCCAAGGTAAAACAATTTAACAGTGTCCCAAAAGATAAAGATAGAGTACAAGAACAAAGGACTGCTGAAGGAGATCAGAACACTGTCTTCATAGTGTCAAACAACTGTGAACAACCATTAATAAGGGCTACTGATTCAGAACAGGTATCCTCCAAATATAACTATGTTGACATCTGTGACCTTGGTAATGACGAGATCAAACCTGACTTACAAGATGCACTGGTTCCAGTTGCAGGAGAGAAAAGTGGCTGCAATGACAATGGAGATAATCAGGCAGTCAATGAAGAGTCCACTTTTGGAAATGAACAGTTGCTACCTGTTGTACATATCACAATCTCAGAAGCAGAGCTTGAGACCAGAGAGGAGACAAAAATACCAAAGAACAAAGTCAACATGAAGAGTGTGCTTATAAATGTCAACCACAGCTTTAACATTATAGCTCAAGAAGAATATGTTAAGACTAGAAATGAGACAAGATCAAACCTTAGGAATAAGTCATCTCCAGCAAATCTCAAGCCAAACTGTAGAAGGTCTCAAGGTCTGATGATCAAAGGTGAATGCACAACAAAGCAAGGGGGCTTTCAGTCAAATAATGAAAAGGTGCAGCCCAATTGCACTGGTTTACCTGTGCTACCAAATGGATGCACCGCACCATCAAAAGTGAGAATCAAAGCACACCCAGTAGAAAGAAAATGTTTTATGAAAATTGCTACATTGCCGAAAAAGCAGCCTCTTCCCCGTATCTACAGAAGTGCTCACCAGGTCAAGAAACAAGGAGCTGCTTCAACTCCAAGAGCAAAGTCTGCCGCAGACATCTTACAACTCAACTACGACGACATGTTCAAAGAAATCAACTCAAACGAGGAAGGACCTGGAATCTATGAAATGTTTGGTACACCAGTATATTCCAACATAAGGGTATCCACTGCATCTGGAAGCAGATCTTCCAGGGAGGTGCAGTCTGCTCCACCAAGAAAGAGTTCTGGACATAAACCTTCAAAATCTAGCAAAGCACCCGAGAGAAGCAGGCCAAAGAAAACATCACATGGGAAGCTGAATTTGGTGACACTTAAACAAAAAAACAAAGATGTTTTGAAGAAAGGGAAACACCACAAGCGGCTGCTCAGCAATGAGGAGCAGGAGGGTATTGTATTTATTTCTGGTCCAGACTGGCACATAAAGACATCTAAGAGCGAGGTGCTCTTCTGTGAACTGGATGGCATGAATGATCTTCAAACATCTAAGAATATTCAGATACCCCAGGCAACAGAGCTTGAAGATCAAACAATCATTGGGAAAATCCAAACACAACTGCCAGACAGAACAATTGGTTCTGTAAATCCTAACAGTGTACACAATAGAGGTCTGCTGGGTATTCAGATGCTTGATCATGATGCTGGTTTAGCCGAGAGTGATGAGGAACCTAATGAACCAGATCCTTGTATTCCCAAAGGCGAATCATTTGTTTGTGATGAGACCGAAAATAAAGACTATTCAGGTTTCCATCAGATATCAAAACAGGATACTTACCCAACTCCACCGAAAATCAACACATGGACTTCTGCAAGTAACAGAGTGGTTTCTCCGACATACCAGAGGTTTCTGGAATCTGCAAGCAATGATTTGACAGACGAGTTATTATGTCGCCTAGCGGAGGAGCTGTTATCACTGGATGAAAAGGATACTGAGAACTCACTTGAGAGAAACTACCCAAGTCCAGAAGAGAATAATAACGTACCTGAAGAAGCCATCTCTCGATCACAGGAAAGAAGCAACTGCAAATACATAAAAGTTAAAAACTATCAACCATTAATGGTAAGAGGAAATCCCATTAATACAACTTTACCAGTTAACCTAGGGCAGTAGTCCTAAAGGATTACAGTATAATAATTTCAGTCTTATGCATTTAAAAAAGGCATGCTAATTGAATTAAAAATTACTAAATATCTATCTCTAAAAGATAAATGCATTATATTATGTTGGTTTGGAAATATGCTGCGTAAAGCAATTTTTGCCTGGCTTATCCCAAAGGGTTCTTATGCAATGATTATAATTAGTACATATATACATTTTTGTTCTAATGCAGTTAAGAAAAATGCCAACCATAACATGTGCTTTGCCCCTGGACAGGATCAAACGTCTGATAAGTTGTCAGAAACTCCTAGCAGACCTCTGAGTAACTCTGATAGTTATAACACTAAGGATGCCATTACTTGGACAAAAGGTGACATTCTTGGCAGAGGTGCTTATGGAACGGTTAGTAACATTATAGATTCTTAAGTCAGTGTTGCCTTTAATGCACTACACTATTACCAGCTATATCTACACCATTGTTGTCTTTCAGGTGTATTGCGGTCTCACAAATCAAGGCCAGCTGATAGCAGTGAAGCAGGTTGCCTTGGATCCTTCAGATCAAGTCACTGCAGAGAAGGAATACCAGAGACTCCAGGAAGAAGTGGACTTGCTAAAAACTCTCGATCACTGCAATATTGTAGGTTTCCTGGGAACCTGTCTTGAAGTAAACATTGTGAGCATCTTTATGGAGTTTGTTCCGGGTGGATCTGTTGCCAGCATCATCAACCGCTTTGGACCTCTTCCAGAAAAGGTGTTTGCCATTTACACAAAACAGATCCTGGAAGGGGTTGAATATCTGCACAATAGCCGGGTGATCCACAGAGACCTCAAAGGGAACAATGTCATGCTTATGCCCACTGGTATTATAAAACTCATAGATTTTGGCTGTGCCAAGCGTTTGGCTTGTTTGAACACGACAGGCACCAACAGCGAAATGCTCAAGTCTATGCATGGCACTCCATATTGGATGGCACCGGAAGTCATCAATGAGACTGGGCACGGCAGGAAATCAGATATCTGGAGTATTGGATGCACTGTGTTTGAAATGGCAACGGGTAAACCGCCACTTGCTCACATGGAGAGGATGGCAGCCTTGTTTTACATTGGTGCACGGAAGGGACTTATGCCGTCCTTACCAGACCACTTCTCAGAAAGTGCCAGGAACTTCGTCCAAGCTTGTTTAACAAGGTGAGGAGAATTTGATTTGAATTTTTAAAAAATAAAACTGTTTGAAGGAAATGGCTTTAAGATTTTAGAAATATCCATTTTAAAATACAAGATGGTTATCTAAAATAAATAAGGTTAAGATTCAGTATTAAATAAAATTCTAACCCTGATTTTTGTCTGTTTTTAACCAACTTCTGATAAGAAATTATAGTACCTTTTTGGTCTCTGCTGATATTTTTTAAAACATTGTTTTGGGTTTTAAATCTTTGAAGGCGTTAAAAGGGTTCTAAGGCCAGTATGTTGTCTCTACTGAACATAACCCACTGCACCAAGCAGGTGCTAGGTTATGCAAAATAAAATCAAAGACACACAGTACCACAAAAGAGGCAGAATGATTGACACATAATAATGTGTATAATTAAGTAAACCGCCCCCCCCAAAAGTATAAATTTAAACAGGATGAAACAGAATGGAAATGCATCTATTAGCAGTGAATCTGTACAGGAAGGATCTGGGCCAGATCATTGCTGTTTATAGAAAAGCACACATACATTCCCTCATGTATTTGTAAATCAAACGACACCACAAATTTACAAAAAATCCTGCTTATATACTTCAGCACCACCTAGTGGCAGTTTGAAGATGGTGAAACTGGACATTACTTATGTGAAACTTCTCTATTGTTTATAACAAATTACAGTACTAACCTTTCAAACTACTAAAAAAAAAAAAAATTGTCCTATCAAGAAATCGTTACATCAGTATAAAAAGTGGATGATCAAAATCAGTAGTTTCCTTGATCAAGCCTTCAATATCAGAACCATCAAGTCACTGTGCATTAACTTCTTGAATCATCTATGGAAAATGTAATCCAAATTCAAGTGGTTTTGAAGATACAGCCTTAACCTAGATTTAGATACCTCCAAGAACTTGTGTAAAGGAATATCCTGATTAGACTTTAGGTATCCTGCATTGTATTTAACTTGTTTCAATATATTCCATTTAGTTTGCATATACGTTATGCTAATCACAATCAACTAAAACCAAATTAAAACTAGACTGAAATACAGGAAACTAATCTAGCCTTTTCTCCTCTCCCATAAAATACAGCGATCAACGAGAAAGACCCTCTGCTAAACAATTACTGGAGCACCCTTTCATCAAGCAAGAAAAATAATGAAATCATCAGCAATTAAACCCAAGATGTGAAATAGAGTAAGGCAGAACACATTTCAAAACCAGTGGAAGTGACGAGACATGAGAATGGTATAACTGTTGATGCTCTCATATACAACTTGGAGAAGAAGAATCAGGACTTTGACCTTTATTTGTTACAATATATGCACTGTTTACAAGCAAAAGTGATTAGACGGGTACACAAGAGTTAAAGATGTTGGCAGAACAAGTCAGATCGTCATTGAACCTATTCTGAAAAGCGTTATACATGAAGAACTTTCATATTAACATATCAATGTGTAGCACCACACTAGAGAGGTCACAGGATTAACAACTGCAGTTCAGAAAAACTATACACTTTTGGGGAGTTTCTGTGCCAAGATCAATATTAAGCTAGATTTGATATGTATTGTACATAGATCACTTCTATTTTCTGTTAGTTTACCTAAATTAACTTAACATTGCACTACTACTACTAGTAACTAAGAATTGTAATAAATACTTATGCAAAATGAACTAGTGCGCTCTGGATTGCATACTGTATAACTTAGAAGAAAAATAAAGTCCCCTTTCAGTCTCAGATATTGTACCTATAATTAAAGTTGCTCCAATATAGCAAAACCAAACTCACTCTCTCCATTAGAACATGAACAAGCTTTGCTACAAACTGCCTACTATTATTGTACATGGTTTTGTATTTTACCAAACCACCTGTTCCACTTTCCCATCTCAATAGCAATTCCAGGCATAATTGTTAATATTGATTGTACCTCAATTTCTTTCCTGAGTGAAATATTTTTAAGCAAACGAACAAGCTTAGATAACTGTGTGTAAAAGAACCATAACATTGAATACCGTTAACATTGTACGTGACACTGTCCAGTATGTCTTACTCATGGGACAACCTGTCTCTCATTTATAAACAATGTGGACTATGCTGCCAGCACTACTATGGATACTTACCTCTCTGCCAAATCTGCTTGGTCTCACTAAACTCAGGAGTCAGTAACATGTTTCAGTCATGATGATACATGTAGTATCATCTACCCACACGCTTTTTTTTTTTTTTTTTTTTTTGCAATCCATAGTGAATAACCAGTGCTGTACAAAACATCCAACTGTGTACAGGTTGTTCAAATCAACTCCAAGTCATTAAGAAATTCCAGATAAAGCTTTCATCGATATGATATATACACATGCATAGTATATGCAATCTTCACAAACTGCTGCTTACTATAAAATAATGTTTAAAAACAGAACAAGCCTGGGGTTGAGTCTGATTTACTGAACAAGCCTGGGGTTGACTCCGATTTTGTCACGTGAAATGAAGCAAACAGTTCTGATTATTGATATTCATATACCTAAAACAGTTCATACACTAGCTAAATTATTTCTACCTTTAAAAAAATTAAAAGTAAAATAAAACAGGACGCACAGGAAATTCCACAATGGGATTAAACACAATCATACAGTCACACACAAAACCTATACCCAAAACCACAGGTTCAAACTAATACTAATGGTAGATTAAACCACCCCTGAGGTCCACAATTGAAAATGGGTGTGGAATCTAGCCAACACAATGCATGCATAGCCCACCAAATAGAGCCAATTGCCTTTAATCCATATTGATTAGAAAGCTACCCTTAATCTGAATACTTCTCTTAGGTATACTTCCCTTATTTACCTGCATAATGAAAGTGACATTAATTTGCTTAGCAGACCATCTACCACACAATTATATGAAATCCAAATATTTAAAATCACTTCCACACTAAAACCTCGGTTTATTTCCAGTAAAAAACGAATAAACTCTGGTACACATGGCTAAAAATACACAAATCACCGTCACAACTAACAAAATCACATTGATTTTTTTTTTTTCTTGCCATATCCTTAAAAGCACGTGAACAACATTTCTCCCCCCTCCCCACCGCATGAGAATTTGAATGAAAATGAAAAATACATGACAAAAGACTGCAAGTTAAGGTAGTGGTAACCTTAAGATTTATTTATAGAATTTAAATGAAAAACTGGATGTCAAGATTTGCGCTGGTTCCTTAACCACTGTAAGCCTGCGTTTAAGAGTAAAATCACGGTGTTCATACTGGAAAAGAACATTCTTGGCTTAATTTAGAAATTAGCACTACTCAATTGAAAACAATTATTGCCGTTAGAAATGAAAAACAACGCATTTTGGAACTGACCTGAAAAATAATACAACACAAAACTCAACTTTACTGTTGACTTGAAATTTTGCTCAAATATATAGTTTTTTAATAAACACATTAATAATTCTAAATTACCATAATCAAGTAACAGCTCTGCGTCTAGGCTAATGCATCAAGCCAAGAAACATTTTAAATGCACTTCACAGCAACGATTATGTAAACGTTTTATTTATAGTTCTATAATTGTCTTTTTTTTTTTTTTTTTTTTTTTTAATTAGAGGCACAACCTTTGGCATCCAGCTTCGATCAACCAGGTCAAGAGAGTAAAAAGACAACTTTTTTTTTTTTTATGTGACCTCTGAATAATCTTGAAATTTACCAAGAACTGGTGCTGGATTCCCAGTATGACAGGAAATGCCCCTCTTGGCAGCCATGCAGCTAACAGGGTCTGTAGCTGGAATGCTGCCATCTGAACCACTGTTGGACTCTTATACAAGATACAAGTCTTTTACATATATCCGTTATACTTACAAGCAGCTCCAAACCTGAGTATTTATGGTATAGCTAAACATACAAAAATGTATGTACATTTATCTCCACTTTCTGTAAACAGTTGTCAGTATAATCTGTTTTATCCCTTTATCATTGAAACATGCAAATCACACATACAGTATAAAGATATAAAAAAGAAAACAATGACACTCATTCAAAAGCAAACAACTAAAACCCCACTTTCTTGGCTGCAGTGTTAAATCATGCCTTCAATGTTCAGGGTCTGTCTTCTGGAAGCAGCCACTTACTTGCCTGTGAAGTTTACAGTTGTGGAAATATTGTTAAATAAAATATAAAATAAAAAAATGCACCTTTCATGCTAGTACAGTATTTATAATACTATTCTTATGTGGAGAACTGGAGATAAACTTATGTTTATGCTATTTCTTTTTCCACAGTGGAGGACAAAGCAGCAGTACACTGAACAAGTGGCAGCATCATGTTATGCAGCCTAAAGATTAGGAAGCATTTCTTTTCTTTGTTTTTAAATTAAAAGATCCCCCCCCCCCCCAAACACAAGATCTAAGCTTTTTTTTTCCTCCTAGATTACATGTTCATTCCTTGGGCATTTAACAGCAAATCAAGCATATCAAATGTGTCTTTGTAGTCCATATGCTGGCTGTTTGCACCTAATTCGTGGTTCGTATCAGGGCCGTTGGTCTCCACTGGTTTCTTGTCCAGTTTCACTAGGGTGCTGAGATGTCCGTAGCCCACCTGGTATGTGACAGGGGGAGGAGGGGGGAAGGGTAGGTTAAGAACAGAGTTGTGAGAGGATACATACTGCTTTACAGAGGAAGAATTAGAGGAACTACCTGAACTTTTGGAACTTTTGCTCATTTTGGAGTGGTGGTTGTGACTGATGTCAGGGTGCGTCCTCTTCCGTGAAGAGCTGGAACTGGAGGGGCCACCCTCGCTGCTAAGAACTACTGGGCTCCTCAAAGCCGCTGTTACAGTCCCATCGGCATGCAGTTTGCTGCTGCTACTGTTCCCACTGTGCATGTGGGAGTGCAAATGGGAATGCTTATGGCTACCACCGTGGTGGCGGTGAGAGGAATGGTCCCGGTGTTTTTCTTTATGCTCTTTGATGTGCGGGCTGGAATGTTTGCTCTTTCCGCTACCCTCATCGGAAGAGCTGTGTCTCTCCGAAGAGGAAACTTTGATTTTCATTTTCAGCTCCTCTTTGCTCAAAGGCTTTTCTGTGGAAGGGATTGGGATCCGCAATTTCAGGGGGCCACCTTTGTCTCTTTTTTCAGTCTTTTCGGGATTTGAAAGGGGAATTTTCATTTTGATAGGCGACGCCACAGCACTACCACCAGGTACTTGTAACTGTTGAGCATGCTTTCTATGGTGTGGCTGATTCTCTACCATCAGCTGGGTAGCAGGAGTATATTGACTTTGGATATCTGTATCTCCAAGACCCTCCAACTTACGCTTTTCTGCAGCATGTTTCTCTCTGTATTTGTCCAATGTCATTTTCTGTGGAGGAGGAATCGGTGGAGGAGCAAGCAGTGCATGTTTGCTGCTGCTGCTTGACTTATGTTCGTGTTTAGATGAAGAATATTCAGTATTTTTTTCTGGTTTGTGATGGAGGGTAGCAGTATGAAGCTGCCCAGAGGCTCCTTGCTGAAGGTTCAATGTCTCCTGCTTGAGAGAATACACATCCGATCTGCTCTGATCCTGGTGCTGGGGCCAGTCGTTTGGCGCTGTGAAGTTATACGAGGTATTCTGCAAGCTTGTTGTCACTGCAGCAATGGAGTCAAGGGAGTGGTCGCCTTGCATTGTAGCTCCTGCAGAGTTTGAAGGCAAGGTTACAGGGAACGATGCAGAGCTGGGTGCTTTCGAGAAACTAGCATTTGCTGACACAACAGTAATGCTGTCGACCAAAGATGGATTTTGGACCATTGAAGGACCAGGAAATGAGTTATCAGCAACTTGCCCGTCACCCTTGGGCTTCTTAGCAGCTTGATTGGCCTAAAATAAAAAACATAAAAAATAAATAGCATAGATGATATAATAATTTGTTGAGAAAGATGTTTTTTTTATTTATTTGTTTTAAGCTACATGTGTATAGTAAACAAATAATGATGTGCTCTCTTCTCATGTATTGTTCATTAATAGGGTTAACATTTACAGCGTAAAAAATGGTTTTAACACCATCATTTTCACTGACAGAAGTAAATAGCTAAGATCCATTTAACCAGTGTTTCGTAACATAAAAGATGACACATACTTTCTGGTTAAGAATATTTTCACATCACTTCAACAATCTTGCTAACCAACAGCAGGGCAGTAAATGTTCTGCCAGTCTTACCCTCCAGTTTCGAATTCTTTTCAATCTGCTGGGTGTTTTCTCCAGTATCTGTAGAAACTCATGTGTTAACTCTATAAAAAAGAAAAAAACAAAAACTTTAGCACAGGACCTGGTTCATAGATAACCACAAATTTAAAGTCATCACTGACAGAAATCTGAAATACTGCATCAACAATCTTTTATCAGATTCTCAGATATTACAATTACTGATGAAAATGGCCAGCATTTTAAAACCTGTGCTTTCTAAACAAGCTTGCCTTTCTTTATAGATCCACTGTCTCTCTGCCTATATATCATAGTTCAGAGAATAAAAGTGAACAAAATCCACACAAGAGCGTACCATCAAGTAGTTCCAGAGTAACAGATGGATCTACATATTCCCACCAATGCTTTGCATCTGTGGATACAGGAATCTCCCAATTGGACCATTTGCAAGCCAAATGAATGCACACACATGCTATCACCGTGGGCTTGTACTGAAGACAGAATGTAGTGAGGTGCAGACTGCATTGGAAAAGCAGAGAGGGACAAGAACACAAATGACAGAAACCATTAACAAATGAAAAAAAACATACCAGTAATTTGCATACAACAGCAAGGTTAACTATTATAAAACTAGTGTAAGAACAATTGCATTGAGAAGATGACATTCACTTTGAAATGAAAAAAAAAAAAATTCTATATCCAACAAGCGACTGATCCAGGACCTTTGATAACCATCCATGTTTATTGAGGCTGCAGCATAATCCTAAATTCTGGATGATGCATTTTGCCAGTATGTAGATGGTAACCGTGTGTCCTAAATTAGATCTCCAGATGGGTATACACTGGACATTGAATTGGTACCACCATACTATATATATATAAAAATAAAAGGTTTAAAAGGTGGCAAATGGCACAGCAGTTAATTTCTACATCAATGTAGTCAAGGTTATCAGAGGATAACCCCCTAACAGGCCTCTCATTTAGTAACTCCTGCACCGCGGTTTCTGGTTAAACATGCCATTGCAAATAATGACTTGTTGAAAACATCAACCATCATTTCTTCTAGACATTTTGTTCACCAACAATGTCCTAGATTGACTGCAGATCTAAGACTGTGAGTTCTGTCACGCTACTACTGTGGGATCACAGTGGTGCCTTTTTAAAAATATAAATTGGCGTGCAAATCAATGTCCATTTTTTTTTTTTTTTTTTTTAACAGTAACTTATATTTCTTTGAAAGGATCCACATTTATAGAATACACACACACACATATATATATATATATATGTGTGTGTAAAAAACCTCATAAGGCCAGACCTAATAAATAAATAGTTCATCAGAATTGCCGCCCCCAAAACATAATTGGTCACTTTTTTTTTTCAAATGATGAAAGTGGAGAATCAGGGCATTCCAAAAGATTTTCATCTGTGTTGACTATAGTTTATGCTAGGATAGCACCGTCAAAATCTCACTGACACTTCATTGTGCTCCCCTTTCAGATACCTGGTTCAACACAGCCAGTAATAGTAAGCCAAGAACCTTTTCCCCTTTCTTTGATTTCTAGAAAAGTAATACTTTTACAGCAATAAACATAAAAATAGAACAAAGTGGTCCAAGACTTGCACACTTGTTCTTTTGAACACTTGTAGACTGTACCAAAAAGAAAAAAAAAAACACACACACACACACACACCTTACTCCTATATCCTATTCCAATTTTGGTTAATTTTTAAGATATGAATCCTACACATTTGATTAATATGTGTATTGCAGGGGTTTAAATGTTGTGTTTTGGGTAAAAAGGCATGTACACCTATACATTTGATTAAAGTGTATTGCAGGGGTTTAAATGTTGTGTTCTGGGTAGAAAGGCAAGCACACAAACAAGTTTGGCATGAGAAGTTTACCAAAAAATAAATTTAAAAAATTGCTTGTCGCTTCTTGAAACTTGGCTCCAAAAGTCCAAGGAACAATATATTTTTTAGGTCTGGCCTAAACTACTTCCAGTTTCTGAAATGAGGACAATTTAACCCTTTAAGGACCTTAACATTATTTAAAATATTTGCAGAGGTCATTAAATGTAAAAATCACATAATATTCATTTTGTTTTAATAGAATTGAAAAGCACAATTAACAGGCAGGATCTTTTACAAACAGACAATAACATTCTTTAACTTTGCTATTGGCTCCTCATATTTTACCACTATATTATAATAGCAACTGTATATTTGACATGATTTCTAAAACATGAGCACTTCATGCAAATACTGCAAAAAGCAGGAGGTTCCCACTGAATTTGCAGCAATCAAAGTGAAATGTTTGTTATGGGCAAAAATTAAGACTTGGGTAATAATTCTCCAGGACAGTGAAATCTGCAAACACTTCTATACTCCTGTCATCACCCATTAAACTGATATTGTATCAATGCAGATAAACATGCAAAAACACACAACTAAAGGGTAACAATTTGAGCTATATTCAATAGAAGATAAGAATGTGCTACTCGAAGATAGACATACAGGGCTGGCACAAAGCAGCTGGAAGTATGTATATAGCCATGCATTCTGTGCTGACTGAGTGCTCTTTCTTATTTGCTACTGGCAAAGAACAAGCCATGAAGAACACAAAGATGCAATAAAAAAAAATAAAAAAACCTGCTGAAGCCCATAACATATGATTTACGAGTGAGAACATCTCAGGGATGCTGAATGAAATCAAAACACAGATCTTTATGTATTTATCATGTCACTTTTCTATTGCATCAATATGTCCCACATTGATTGTTCTGTACCGGTACCAAAATTCAAAACTCTAGGTCAGCTAAAGAAGCCTCCCCTGCGAAATGCCTTTATGCCATCCATGTATATACAACTAACATTTCTATCACAAAACACTAGAGTGCCCCCTCACCATTTCATAGTCTGACTTGCACGTCAAAATATTGATATTAAAAACACTGAAATAGTGGAGTAATGTATTGTACATAATACAGTACTATGTACTGTCAACATGGCCTAACTGAATTATCTATTTGTAAATGATCAAATACCGTAATGATGAGGGATCACTGCATTTAACTTAGGAATCTTGACCTAGATTTACCCCTAAAGCTGCATCTACACTGGATGTGAGAAAATAATTTAGAAGTCACTGCAGCGAAATGGGAGTATCCACACCAGCAGCGAGCGAAGCGAGCAACGTCACTTTGAGAACATTTTGCGTCGCTACAGTAGAACCTGTTTCCATTTATTTTTTTATCCATAGGGTGACTGGAATAAAACTGACCAATCTGAAGCAAGGTTAACACCCTTGAAACATGTCACGCCTGAAAACATGTTAATCATTTTAAGTAGTGCCAGTAGCCATGGCTTGCAGGTGGTGCATTTAGCAGCACCGAGACATCTTCTTTCCAATTGTGCATAATAAAAATAGGTTCATTAATAATAAAAAAAAATCTGGAACATACATGCATGCATGCTACATATCCAGCATTTCAATGATAAATGTGCACTTTTGCTGGCTTTTAAAAATGAAAGGTCCCGCATTCACACAACTTGAACATGTGACCTAATTTTAAGCTATGGCTTTTTTGGGGTTTGTTTTCTTATGTTTTGTTCACTAAATTGTTCTGTGGCAAATCTGTGACAAGAAGAATGTCTTTATATACGCATAAAGATAATCAAGCAAAAATATTAATACTATACAATTTTTATACTAATAAATACTATTCCATATATTGTAAAACAAAGCTAGCAAAACAATTGTATTCTGTGACACATCCCAACATTACCAAGCTCACAGTTTGATTAGGAGCCATATCTATTCACTGTTTTAAAAGGAAAAACTAAAGTCTTGCGTCCTGCCATGGCACACAACCTTATTCTGTGTATAATTATTCATAAGTAAATTAAGTCAGAGACGACTCAAACAGTCACCAATGATCAGATACGTCACAGTCTTCAATAGCGTTTACGATAAAGTAGAAAAATAAATTTGCAGAATGGAACTGGTAGTAATACAAGGTAAGTGGTGACTTGCGCATAACACGAATAATAATAATCTTTATATAGCACCTTTCACAGTGGACCACCATCACAAAACGCTATGTCACTTACAAGAACGTCTCACCCGAAAGACGGCGCACAAGGAGGTTAAGTGACTTGCTCGGGGTCACACAATGAGTAGGTAGCTGAGCTGGGATTTGAACCGGGTACCTCCTGGTTACAAGCCTGTTTCTTTAACCACTGGACCACACAGCCTCCTATAATAAAGATAGTGATTATGTATGTCGAACAACGTAATAATAATAACAATAATAACAATGTTGCACTTTAAAATACCTGAAGTTAATAAAAAGGATCAATGAAGGAATGTGCAAAGCAACAATTGTAATTGCAGTAAGTTGTATATATAAGTGTATAACAATAAAATACCTGTTGAAAATATCAGTTTAACTATACTACTATTGTCCAGCTGTCTGCTGACAGCTGGAGATGTACCGGGCTTTATATCTGACTACTACTACTGGTACCATGAAGGGAAAAAAAAAACAACTTCCGAGTACAACTGTACAATTACTACTAATATAACAACAATACAACTGCTGGATATATAGGGATGCTCAATAACTAATCTATATTTTACAAGTCCAACCTTTATTTTACAACTGAGTTGCTGAAGGTCAGGGTGGTAACCTTTTATCAAAACAAGACCTGTTTTGTAATGGGACAGCCCATCTCTAGTGTGTCCAATAGGAATGCATGGGTGGGGTCATGTATTTATTTCCACTCTTTTGGATCGTTTCCAAGTCGTGTCTGGTGTGGATTGACATTCAGCGACTTCGCTCGCATCACTCTCGTCCAGTGTGGATGCAGCTTTAATATGACTCCTAAAGCAGTAAACTTGACATACATTCTTATCATCCATTGATTGAGGAATAAAGAAGTCATAAATAACTGGTCCTTAAGGGATTAACATGATGGACTCACTTGAACATCATACAAGGTGCTGCTGTGAAATCCATTATATTAAATTTAATTGTCAAAGTATATACTAAAAATGTGACTTTAGTTTATGAAAATACAAATAAAAAAACAACACACAATGTTAGAAAGTTCAATAAATAAAATTCAGTAAAAGGTATATAAACTAAAAAAAGGTCTTTGTACTTACCAGGATGACCGAGATTTCTAGGTTAAGTTTAGATCTTTGTAATCTTTAGCTGCTACTCAGGCTACCAATGTTTAGACATATGCACTCTGAACAGAGTAAACCTGAGTTGAAAGCACCACTACACTTCTCATTGTGCATTTAACCCCTCAGTGCCCAGAATGACCCTTGTACAATACACCGCACTGCAAACAGGTAGGTATCACCAGACACGGTGACCCAGTCCCCTGTCGCAAGAAGGGCAGAAGGCACAGGTAGGGGACCCTGCAGTACAGGAAGCTATAGTGTGCTATTACAGTGCAACAAAGAGGTTCAGGATAACAACCTGTTGGTAGCCATGAAATAGGAAGTCTGTGCCAAATCCTTGCTCGCTGCAATTTTAAAAAAAAGAGAACAGAAAAACAGTTAGACAGGCAAGTACTGGAATATTCCTTTAAAAAGCAAAGCATGATCATATGTGCAAATCACTGAGATTTAAAAATAAATAAAAATATTTTGATTTAAAAATATGTTTACGAAGCAGTGTGTTATTTTCAGTAAGTTATGTGCAGCAGGTGACATTAAATTACACACATTTTTGAAAGTTTGAGAAGGCATGAGACAGAAAAAGGACTTAAATTTAACTTCACATTGACTGTTTAAAAGTTAAACTAGTTTTCTTGTTAACAAATCATTCATTTTCAACTCCTCCTTAATGTAAATGCTATTTAATTACAATAATTAAAATAGTTTACAGACAGACAATAACATGCCTTCATTTTTGCTATTGGCGCCTCATTTTTACCACTATTAGAATATCAACTGCGTACCTGACACTAGTGATACTTTCTAAAAACATAAACACTTAACGTAAATACTGCAAAATACAAGAGGTTCCCACTGAATTTGCAGCAATCAAACTGAAATGTTTGTTATAGGCAAAAATTAAGATTTGGGTAACAATTCTCCAGGATAGTGAAATCTACACACTTCTACACCTTTGTCATCACCCATACATCCACACATTAAACTGATATTGTATCTCTGCAGACAACCAAAAACACACAACTAAATAAGGGTAATAATTTGAGCTATATTCAATAGAAGATAAGAATGTGCTACTCAAAGATAGACATACAGGGCTGGCATATGTGCCTTACTGTTTGAGTGCTCTTTCTTATTTGCTACTGGCAAAGAACAAGCTGTGGAGAACACAAAGATGCAATAAAAAAAAAACTGTTGAAACCCATATCATATGATTATCTACAACTGTGAACATCTCAGGAATGCTGAATAAAATCAAAACACAAATCTATATATTTATCAGGTGCCTTTTCTATTGCATCAATGTGTCCCACATTGATTGTTCTGCACTGGTACCAAAATTCAACACTCTCGGTCGGCTAGATAAGCCTCATCATGCGAACTGACTTGATGTTCCCTCACCATTTCACGGTCTGACTTGACAGTCAAAACACTGATATTAAAAACACTGAATTAATGGAGTAATGTATTGTACATAATATAATGTACTGTCAACATGGCCTAACTTAACTATCTGTATATGATCAAACCCTATAAAGAGGGAGCACTGCATTTAAATTGAAGAATCTTGCCAAGATTTCCTCCCAAACCAAGATAATACATGCAAATTACCGAGATTTAAAAAAAAAAAAAGTTTTGATTTAAAAATGTTTACAAATGCACTGTGTTATTTTCAATATGCTATGTGCAGCAAGTAAAATATTAAATTACATTAAAATACATTTTTGAAAGTTTCAGAAGCCATGAGCCATAAAAAGGATAATTAAATTGAACTTCACCATGACTGTTTAAAATGCTAGTTTTCGTGTTAACAGAAAGGAGATTGATCCATTATCAACCCCTCCTTAATGTAAACACCATTTAATTATAATAATAAAATATCAAAGTCATCTAAAGTGTTCGACAATTTCGTGTTTTGCAGAATTGTTCAAGCAGAATTGTTCAAGCCAAAACCGCAAAATGGCTTTTAAATATATATATATATATATATATATATATATATATATATATATATATATATATATATATATATATATATATATATTTCACACACATAGGACTCATCTTGATGAACAACATAAAATATCTGAAAAGGTACTAGGTCTGAAATCTGGTTTACACAGCAAAAAGTTTTACACCACTGCTCCAGTTCCAGTAAAATTCAGCATTCTGCCATATCTAACGTATGAAGTTGGCAAACAAAGACTACCAACAATACAGCATACGTGAAAAAAACAAACAAAAAGTTCAGTATGAGATACAGGTTTTACAAAACTGATTGAGGGAGACGAGGGACGTTTCTCGTTGTTAAAACCAGAAAGTAAGCAGTAAGAAGTATCGGTACATACATGAACTCTAAGTTTATAAAAATGCTATAAACATTATACAACTAGGCTCAAGTCATTCTAAAAATAAATATGTTTAACAAAAAAAAAAAACAATGTTAATCAAGCAATTACCTCTCACTAGCTGGGAACATTTCACAACATCTGTGTGTGGATGCTCAATTGTTATTTCAAAACCTGTAAAACAAATAATGCAACACTTAAACCAAATGATGAAACAGTAACATTTTATTGACTTCAAGGTGTTGCATACTCTTGAAGTGGTACAGTGATCCCGTCTAGATGATATGAAATAAAGAGAACCTTCTTGCGGGGAACGTGGGGGGGGGGGGGGGGGGGGGGGGGGGGGGCACTGGCTTTAGGGGGGGGGGGGGGGGCACTGGCACTGGCATTACCGTAAATTGTACAGGTTACATCTCAGACACATGTAATTGTAATGTGTTGTTCTATTTACCGTTAATGTAATTTATAATCCAAACACTACGTTCAGTGGATTTCGTTATAGGGTCAGGGTGTGTTATACCGCAAATGTGAATTCAAAAAAGGTTAGGGTGTGTAGCCAATTCCCAGACGCTTGTGTACACTTAGCGATACAATCTTGTGTACACTTAGCGATACAATCTTGAAATAAAAAATAAACAAATGACCAAACACCAATACAACTTTTCCTTTCAATGGACTGTAAGAGCATTCTGAACACAAAACATATGGATGTGGTATTAGATTAGTTAATCACACAAAAATGTAACACCAAAATAAAGTTAACTTCCATGTACCCACATCATTACTTTAAATCTGAACAAGTGCTGTAACTGTAAATGAAAAAAATACAGCTTTGAAGCTGCTGCTGTGGGGAGTATGTTACCATATCTGCCAGTTTCAATGGATAGCCTTTACTTACCTAATGTCTGGAGCACTATGGTTTCAAGTATCACCAGCTCTTGAGCTTGCTGGAGGTATGCCTAGACAAACAAGTTTAACAGACAAATCATTACTAACCTAGTCATAACGGGTTTCCACACTCCATTCTTTCAACTTTGACCCTGGAAATGTACATTTTTGTCGACATTTGTATAGTCTCTTTTTTGGTGTGACCGACTCCATTTACAGCTACCAGCATCATTTCCAAGGGAGAGGGTGAAGGACCACCCCAAGTCATTTATATTGTAGCAAGTGAGAACGTACAAAAATCAAAACCATATTTTCATTCCATGAATATTCCTTTGATCCTTCTTGTTTTAGAAGAGCACATGGCAAACACAAAAATAACCAACAAAATGGATTAAAAAAAAAAAACCCTGAAACTTACATTACTCTTTGTATCTAGCTGTGGCTCTTGAGGATTTAGGCAGGCATGCGCTACTTTGATGACATGTTCAAGTTTCCGCGGTTGCTCCTCAACCTTTGCAGCCAAGAATAACGTTGTTGGAGAAATAATCTGCAATAAAAAAATTCAAAGCATCTTTACAGATTTGATTCTCTTATAGCTATGCATGGAAATTAAATGTGCGATTACAACTGTACTTCAAACTAAAGCAGAAAGTTAAACAAACATATAAAAGCATTCTTTCCTGCCTAGCAATTATTTCATTCAGAAATATTTTGAATCAAGGGGAAGCATTTGCAAATCACAAGGCAGACTTAAGCCTTTTTTGTGCAAGGCGAAATCAATCAAGTTTGAATAATCTGCTTTCCTACTATATTAATAAATAAATGTTGCTACTGAATAGACTGACTTTAGTGTGAACTTGGCTGGTACTTGTTTTGTACTTGCAAACAAATACTTGTTGAATTATCCCTGGCTTATTAAATATGATAACACCATATTATGGAAATTCTAATTAAGGTTAATCTAGAAAATGTATATTGTTAGGGTTTTTTTTTTTTTGGAATGGAATACCCTCCCTTATTCAACAACCCAACTACACACACACACACAGTCCTGTAGTGCACACAATTACAATAATTTCAGAAAACTGATATACTTACGTTTCTGTGAAACTTGGTGAACGAATGGTACATATAAAACCTGTGCATGTAAACAATTGCAGTGTTTATTGTTAATTGAGATCTGAAAATAATGGTTAAAGGAAATAACAGAAATGTCAAGGTACAATTTAAAACAAGCCCTGTTGATTTTGTACTTGATCATTGATGTTGTCAAACATTTGGCCAACAAAAAGGTCGCTATTGTCAGCCACGACTATTGACATATTTTGGTTTTGATTAACCCGGGACTTGGGTCTTTCTTAGCTAACCCACTAAAAAGTGTAACGTCACCAAGACAAACAACCCTCCGTGACGGTGGTTATTGCGATTTATATTTTGAACACGACTTCTGTCTTTTTGAAACCAAACAACGCAACACCGCTGCTAGGATAACGGTACAATCATAGTTACTGAAAATGAAACCTGCTCAACATACTGCAGCACAGCCCCCACCCTACAACAGAGATCAGACCGAGCGGTGGTATTTTTTATTTTACAGTGCCGCCAGCGAGAATGTAAGTCTTATTTCCGACCCTAAAATCGACCTATTTTATGATTTGAAAAACATAAACATCTGTTTTGACCAAAACGTAGCACGAAAAAAAAGACCACCACTGCAAAGCTCAGGCCTGTTCAGATTTCCAACCACTACCCCCGCCCCAGTACACTGCGTTTTAAATAGTTCAACGCTTTTGCGTCAATGATAGATCAAGCAAAGAACAGCTTAACTTTAACAGGCTAAAAAAAAATAAACAAATAGATGTGCGGTTTTTTTATTTTATTTTTTATTTCTTAATAAATAAAGAAAAACACGTTTAAAATTACCAACCAAAACTGAAAAAGAATAAGAGGGGCCTACTGAGGAATCATGCCAGCCATAGCAGGCCCTTCTTTCTTCTACGACTCCCGACACATTTAATCTGTAAGCAAGGATACACGTTGAGTCTCTGGCCCATATCTTGGATAAGGTTAGCCGCCTGTTGTCGGTACGAAAGCTCTTTGTCCGGCTCGACTCCACTGCGACGGGACGGCGTGGTTTCGAGCTGCTCCCGGGTAAAGAACCATCTCGATGAGGATCCCCGGCACGCCGCCATCGCGCTCCAGCACTCAACATGGATCGAGGAACGGGCACGCAAGTACGCAGCGCCTACGCTAGACAACACGGAACTTGCGTCACAGCCACCAGAGGTTCCCTGGTCTCTTGCGCACAATAACGCTGTCCTGAACAACTAGTGGAGTTTGTAACAGATTGTAATATATTGCATTATCAGTACACAGAGAAACAATTAACACTGTTGCCTGTGTACTAAAACAAAGAAGCTAGTGCATATATATTTTATCCTGCCGGTAATAACTACCATTGTATTAAATACTTTAATCCTTCAAGTTTATAAAAATGAATACATTAATTAATCAATTAATTAATACCAGCTTTGAATTACAGTATCGGCATAAGTCCGTTTAGCAAGTCTTGTGTTAATACAATAATGTATGTGACTGTTTTGTGATTATTTTGAATTTGTGGTTAAAACGCTGCATAACTGCATTTTCTTGTGTTGTAACATATGAAAATTTGGCCTACATATGCTGACTTTCCATGTAACAGAAGTTATTTTTTATTGAAAGGCCTCGGTGCCCTTTAACATCTGAGACTGTCTTCAATGTGACACTGAACAATACCAAGTCTTTTGGGAAATAATTCTTCATGGCAGCTGAATGTTTTGTGATATTGACTAATGTTCACTAGAGCTGAGTCCACTCAATTTTATTTCACTTGTGATCAAGTAGGATTCAAGCCCTGGCCTCCAGGATAAATGGATTTTGAGAATTGGCACACTGTGCTGCCTTTCCCGAGTGGATGTTTTTTTTTTTTTTTAATATGTCTGCAAGTACATTACATTGTATTACAGTCCGTCCAATCAGAGCTCAGTCTGATATATTGTTCTTACTTGAATGGGCTGTAATCATCCGTCTGGGTTTCAAGTCTGGAGGACAGAATCTTTTGTTTCATTTGGTGAAGGTGTCTATGTCATCCTAAGTAAGCCACCCAGAATCACCTGTTAATGAATGCTAGTGAAAAAGGGTTAGGCTGAAGTCTGGCGAGCCACTATATTCAAAGGTGTGAATAGCTAACTGAGATGTTCTTTTACTGTCTGTTTAACATTTACTGAAGTCATTCCTTCTTTGTCACATATTCATATGAGGTCAATTGGATGTTGCAAAGGTTTTTTTTTTTTTTTTTTTTTTTAAATCAAATAATTTTCTTAATCCCAGGTAGTAGCATCATTGCTGCAGGGCTCATATGACAACAGGGCATTCTCACTCTGTAGTTTCTTTTCAGGGTTGTGAATTCACTCTTTTGGTGCCAGTATAAAATTCAGTAACACTTACTAACACCAGTCTGGCCTTGGGGGTGTGAAATGTTTAGATAGGATTTGTCTCTAGATATGTACAGCAGGCAGTCGATACTTCTGCATGGACCAACTTTGTCTCTAGAATTGGATTTTTATTTTCTGTTCAAGTCTTGTGCTGAATTTGTTATCATGACTAAAACCTCAAGTAAGGCTTCATTTGTGTGTCCAATTAATCGGTTTCATTCATTTCTTTAAATACTCTTTAAAAATGGTGCTGTATTTTTTTTGTTTTGTTTTTTTGTTGTGTGTGTTTTTTTTTTTTTTTTTTTTTAAATAAGATCACATGAATACATTATACAAATTAACTTTATTTATCCAGGGAAGAAAATAGCAAGCCCCCCTTAAGACTTTTTGTAAAATAGCTTTTAAAGGTACCTTAATAATTACTATGCACATAAATCTATTAAACATTAATATTAAGTATTTTCATTCTTCAATAAATAAAATACAGCATATACTGTATAGAAAAAAAGTAAGATGTAACTATTCTCTGCAGCTTAAATTAAAACAATATAATTCAGATAATACTGCAATTTCTATCCTTTTCACATTATAAAGAATTCGCTTTACCATAAATTCAGGGGTTATATTCAGTCAAACATTGAGTTTGTGATCATGTAGTTCTTTTAAACCCACAGATCAGGTTTCTTCAGTCATTCAAACTGTTTTCTGTTCAGTCCCAAAAACTCCAGAGCATTGCTGGCTAAAATCTTATTCTGTAAAAGAATAATAACAAACAACCATCACCATGAAAAAAAAACTTCCAGTGGGCTCAATAAACATGCATCTAAACCCAGAGGACTGGATTTCCCCCTTGATTTAAGTTATTAGAAGTTGCTGAAATTATTACGATAGTAGCATGTAATAGCAATCAAGTAAGTCATTACAACACAAAATCCTGCACCAAAACTACGCTGTCATAATATTTATCACAGAGCCTTCTTGAACTGGAGAGATGAAATAAACATTTAAACTAGTTTTAAAATGTTGACTTTTGCAGTGAGGCTAGGCATCTTTTCAACATCCTGTCGTGTGTGGTAGAGAATCATTAGCATGACATTAACATCTTATTTATTTTTGTATACGGTCTTGAGTATGGTTTTGATATGGGGTACCTTAAGAGCACTGTCAAATTCTTTCATCGAGTCTATCAGTGATCCTGGCTCCTGTTCACCGAGTGGAAATGGATAGTCTGACCCCAACAGCACATTACCCTAAAGCCACAGAACAAGAGGATCGTTACTTTAGACAGCAGCTTCACATATTAAAGCCATTATAGCAGTATATTGTTTTTGATGTGTGCATGTGTTGCATTAGTATTATTATGATTAATGTATGGACATTTTATGTTCGCATAAATCGGGCATTGTAGCTATTCTTAGCAACAAAAATAACACCTTACCTCCCCAATCACATCCACAAGGAGCTTCAAAGCGTGTGGATCATGGACAAGGGAGTCAGTGTAAAAAGAGCCAAGGTATTTCTTGGGGCTGGTCTTATTATCCACAGCGCACAAATCTGGACGGACTTGAAATCCGTGTTCAATTCTCCCGATGGTAAAAGGGAATGAGCCGCCTGGACATTACAAGAAAATAATAGAATTATCTTGTGCAAGCATGCAACTTAAACCACAACCAACAAAGTTTACAAGAAACACATTGCGTTACCTTTGCTATGTCCCATGTTGTCTGTATTGCAAACAGAATCTTTAAAAAAAAAATAATCACCTGAGCAACACATTTCTCAACATTTACACAGGATTGCTTGTCAGGAGAAAAAAAATCTCTTCTAAGGATCGCAGGGTATCCAGATCACGCTCCCATGAGTATACTGCGCTACGGACAATATGGACCACGGTAAAGGTAACATGTTTTTCACATATGTTGTCCTGTAACTGCTGACGAATGCACAAGGCATGTTCTAAGAAGATGATACCAGTGGACTTACGTATGTGAAAATAGTTTCAGAGGGGTGTTGCTTGTATTTGAGATGTACATGTTAATATTATATATTTGTATACATCACCGTTATAGAAGTATTCTACCTCCATGAGCAAAACACACTTTAAGCTTGGGGAATTTTTCCAGCACTCCCCCAAAGATCATTGAGCATATGGCTGTTGTGGTTTCTGCAGGCATTCCTGAATGAGAGAAAATAATGACAAGACCATTATGATAGATAATTTAACTGCACAGCATCATAAAATATAACAGTGGGTACCTGTTTTTATTTTATTTTATCATCTTCCTGCTTGACATTGATAATGATGCAATCATTTACTCAGCACATCCAGTTTTTTAGTTAAGGTAAGAACCAAGCAAATCTGGAGAGCATCAAAAGGGAACAACATTAATTTATTTTTTGTGTTTGTTTTTACTTAATAACAAAAGAAAAACCTGCAGGTTCATTCAGATTTTAAATCTGACCATGCAATACTCTATGTCCCACTGGAATATTGTGTGGTTTTAGACCAAAGTCATTAGCATGCCAGTAGTCAAGCCTTTGCATACTAAATTTCATATTCATTACAAGTACAGTTTTACTAACCTACCAGCCAGGGAAGCCAGTATTTGGACATTCTTCCATCAGTCTGCATGTCCCATGGATGAACAAACAAAGAACACTTCAGCTCTTCAGCGGCCTGTCGAAAGAAAGAGTATTTTGATGCACAAAGCGTTTGTCTTTATTTTATTTGTCTTGCTCAGAAAATAAAGCTGTTACACCACCTGAGTTAAAAATCCAACCTATTAGTACAGTATCACAAAAAAGTAGATCACCGTGGCTTTACTTTTAGGTTTATTTTTTACATCCCCTAATGGAGAGTAACATGAACATTGGTTTAAAGAAGTTATTCCAGAACACAGTAATCTACTTTTTAGAATTCCACTATAATTCTAGGACAGATACAACTGCTTACAGCATAAAATGGGTACAACTCTGGTGTATTCAAATCCCAGTCGTTGATATGAGAACCTATCTGCACACCAGGAAACCCAAGTTCTTTCACGCAGCGATGCATTTCCTGCACTGCTAAGTCCGGCGCCTGCATTGGCAAGGTGCCAAAGCCCACAAATCTTTTGGGGTGTTTTCGCACTGTGGCTGCCAGGTCATTGTTCAAAATGTGGCACAAATCCAGCGTGTCCTGGGCTTTTGCCTGGTGAAAGAACAAAATCTCATGTCAAACAATTCAATGGTTTTCATTTTAGAAAACACAAAGGTGATTTCAAAATGTTTTCAGTATGGGCAATTTACATTGTAAGGGAGGAATGCACAGAACATTCGGACTATGTTATAAATAATAATAAGGAATTCATTTATGAAATTATTTTTCACACACATTGTTTTCTGTAAAACCTAGAAATTACTAGGTTTGTAGTGACAATTGACAGTGGCATCTAATGAAATGAGTGTTCTTTCAATTTAGCCACAAAACAACCACTTTTTGTGTAAACCCTTGATAAAAATGTTAAACCGCTCTAGTTAACAGATGTATAATGAAATGCTATATTTAACAACCTTACCCAGTAACTGAACATCACAGGGACAGTGGAAAGAGCCTGCACCGTCACTCCTGACATAAAATCAAGAAAAAATCACTGCACATTACACACAATAGAAGACTGCAGCTATATTAAAATGATTAGATGAGGGATATTTCAATGTTATGTTTTCCTTGTTTTTTCCAGTCTTTTCTTTCCATTGTCTTTGCTTCTCGGTTCCAAGTCATACATCTGTCTAATTTTAAACAGTTGCTGTTTAATCTTCTATAAATACATGCAATGTTATTGTATGTTACACTACTTTGGATTTGTTCTTGGTATGACCTACAATACAAAAATGTTTTCCATCACCGCTAGTGCTAAAATGCCCTCTAGTGAACTAAGGGTGCAATAGCACATTGTAATTGCAGGATTTATGTAACTCAAAATACCCTTTTTTCCAGTCACCTCTTAAGTAAGAGCTTTAAACCTTTACAGGAGTTCAAAAGTATCAATCTATGACACGAGTTTACAAGTCATGTCAATGGTAAGATTGCAAATGCATAAACAATGCTTTTTGTTTAGTTCATTTTACCAATGGAGATCAATCTAACACATGCAGTATAATTATGCAATGTAATATACCCTATGTTATAATCAAATGCCTTTATTTGTGTTTTAAAAAATATATTTGTAATGTTTTACCAATATTTAGCCAAATCTGGCCTAAAAAAATATATGATTTAAATGGAATTGAGGGATGTGTTAGGGTAAGGAAACATCGGGCCCTATTCACAAAAACGTTTTTTCAAAGTCTGCCGAATGTAGTTGTGTAGTGCAGGGCTTCCAAATCCTGGTCGAGTTAAAAGGTCTAATTAAGTAACTGAGAACTCAACTGGAATGAAATGTATTACACCCAGACCCAATCAGATCCAGAACTCTTGGGTTTGATGAAAGCCAGGAGCCCTTCACAGTTTGCTGGGACTTCATTTGAAATATTCTAGCGCTCAGGCATTGTCCCTGTACCTGATCTGTCCATGTCTCGAATGCGCACCTCTGGATCCCAGCAGGTATCTTGTATCACACGGAAAACCTTATCATCCTTCATCATAATGGCTTCACCCTCAATAAAAACAAACACAAGCTCTTAGTGAAGAATGACACAAATCTCGTGGCTACGAGATGCAGCTGTGCAAACCCAATGTAATGTTAGGACGAATCTGCTTGATACCACTACATTTCAATGCATAAACCTGATACTGTACAAGATATCTACTGGGCACAATGCAGCGCTTGCTCTGGTAGGATTGGGATATAGTGTGGATGTCTCTGTAGTCCTCTTCATACAGTGCCGAATGTAATACTTCCACAGTTACATAATGTAGCTGCTCCAGGAAGATTGTGAGACAGGCCACCTCTGACACCTTTGCTAAAGATAAAAGGCAAAGAAGCTGGAAACAAATTGCAGAATTTTTAAATCCTGAGTTTAACCCATTTCTCAGAAGAGATCTGAGCAGTAAAGAACTTGACAGTAGTAGCTACCCAAACAGCATTACACCAGGAACATATAATAATATAATATTGAATCTATATTTCATATCATCTACTTACTTTGCAATTGTGATGTAGTTGGACCCATCCTTGATAGCCATATCTCTGTGGAATAATAATAATAATAATAATAATAATAATAATAATAATAATAATAATAATAATAATTTACAATAACAAAACTTAAACGTGTCCCGGTATGACAACAATGACGCTGAAGATTGACAATGTCATGAAGCAATAGAGAGGTGAACGTTTCGCCTCACATTGCTCTTTGATAGTTTTGTAAATAGGTTGATTTATTATACAACAAATACAAGACAGAGCTATTTAACTAAACAACGTTGCAGTTACTGTAAACCCTCTTCAGCTCATTAAAACCACGGAGATGACAATAGGCTTGTATTTGAGACCGTGACAATCGGCCGAAACCTGTTCACAATCACAGTTGCTAAATCGGTTTATAATAAACGGGATTGAGTTTGTTGAAATTTGAAAGTCGCGGGTTGGGATTTGCATAAACACCCATACTCTCAAATAGGTTGCTATTTGGGACTTCTTTTGAAAGGCAGTGACGTTTTTTGTTTCTTTCTCGTGAGACTTGGCAACAACACTGTTCACAAATACTCACTGAAACTCCAACCCTGGCTTACCACTACCCATGCCTTAGAATTACTTTATTAATCATTACCTCAGCGGTCGATTCATACATTTCCCCTGATAAAAATTGTTTCGACATACTGTACATTAAGGTCACCTTCGTTTATACAGAAGATAAAATCGTTGAATTAAGTCTTATAAATGAATATACATTGCAGTGAAAGCCGCACAGTTTTTTTTAATGCACAGTTTATACTTTAATTAAGTACAATGTCGGTATATTATTGTATAATGAATTACACACATGTGCAATGTCTTATCTAGCTGCTCTTCATCGAGTGAAATTGGTTTTGAGAAGAAACCGATATGGGCTTTTTTTCTTTACAAGTCTGGACCGTTACAGCAATCATAGTAAATAGAAAGGCGGCTTTATATACTGTATTTATAGCTAGTAAATCCTGAACTTTGCGGAAAGTTAAAAACGCTTGTTTCGGATTAACCGTTTTATGTAAACCACGTATAATATTTAAATATGTTACACAATGAGAGATACCAGAAAAATGGTTGTATTTTAAGAATATGTACTATTTCATTATCCTACATATGAAACCTATTACCACATAAGACTGAGAATGCATTTCCATATGTTTTTGTTTGTTTGTTTATTTATTGGTGGAATGATGTCTTTATGTCCCATTGAACCATTCTATGCAATAGGTAATTATATGTTTTTGACATTACAGTCCAGCAAGTTAATTGGATAATATTAGTAATCCCATCAGATGGTATAGCCTTAACGTGGAGGTACATACCATAGCACTGTCCAATTTGTATGGTAATTTCATGGTCATTTTTTGTAAGGGTATGGTGTCATAATTATCTGGTTCTAAATGCGTGTGTTTACAATGTGTACCTGCAATATACTTAAACATTTTTCAATGCAATTCAACAAAGTGGCAGGAAAAAAAAAAAAAAAAAAAAAAACATTGACTATGTTTTCTGCTGATACCGTGTTTTCTGTTTTGCCTATGCTTGATCATTTGCAGGCACACCGCCCCACTGTTTGTACTTTACTGCTAAATTATAAAAAGCTACTACAAAAATGAACATCATGCGAAAACACACACACCGATTATGAGAATACAGCTGATAAGCTGATAATAATAATAATAATAATAATAATAATAATAATAATAATAATAATAATAATAATAATAAACGGTAATTAGAAAATAATTGAAACAATCGGCAAACTTTAAATTAAAGTACCTGTTTAAGATCGGGCCATTCCTTTGGTAAAATATGATTATGGATATCAATCTTCATATTCAAATAGATATTTTCAGTGTCTAAACACTTCACCAGAAGACTGTACTTAATGTCTGCAACTATAAATGTGCTTTTCTGAAGTGTAAGCAGCGCTCAGAACCAGCCCACCTAGGTCAACACGCCTTCTTGCACTACCAATGAAAATTCGTGGAAAAAAAAAAAAACAAGCTCAGTAAATCACTCATCAACTTAAAGACTGTTATCTAACTATTATAGATGCTGATGTGCAGGAATATATGTTTAATGATTAAATACTGCATACACAATATGGCTACAGAACAATGCAATGCGTTTAGCTACAAGTGATACATTCAATGCTATTTTACTAATTATTATGGCACATAGTACGCTGGCAAAACGACTACTGTAGTGTTGTTCGGTGACATACTTTCCATCGTAGCTGAATTCAATGGATCCGTGTTGGGTTCAGCAGCCAACAGCCACTGAAAAGCATGCTACAACATCGGTGAAATACGTGATGTTAGAGTGGTAGGGACCAAGGCTTCCAAACAGTGAGGACCAGCGTTGGCAGCACCCTAGAAGTATTTTTCTGGTGTGAGTTATATGGACTGAATGTCGGATTGTATTGTATTAAATGTAAAAGTATTAAATAGTCATTAAGTTCACCTTTACAACTGGTTTTACACAGGTACACACAAACTTGTCACAGGAAATGGACTGAAGACAAGCTGGTGTCCCCGATCCAGCATTGATTATATGTGCTGTTCAGCAGAACTAAATGACCACTGCACAATTTTGCAGTCCCTGGGCTTTGCTTGTGCTAATACTGTGTATGCAATGTGCTTTAACATGGTTGATTGTTTTGTACCACACTTCTCTGTGATTTCTCGTGCTTGTCAGTACTCTGCTATTCTCCCACTATACTTTTACACGGCTTTACTACACGTTGCTATGGTTTTACCATGGTATACCACAGAACAACAAACACCACTATACCAATTCACAGATATTTGTTTCTGTATGAGTAACTTGATCACGTTATGGCCCCAGATCCTGGCTATAAACACAGTTCATACTATTCACATAAACAGGCACTGTACTTAAAACATTGTATTACTAAGATTATTTAATTGCTAGGCAACAGCTGTCTCATCTATGGCAAGCCCAGGGCATCAGTCCCCAGAGTTCTCAGGGGAGACCGCAGAGGCTTCCCCTACAGACTCTATGTTACTTGTAAATAACTGATCTATTTCACGCTATCACAACCATCAGTTCTCTTTTACTTGAATTTCTTTCAAAGTTGACGATACAAACAATGAATGTTCTTGACTTATGCCTCCAGCTGGTCACAGGCAGTCACAAGATTGACTCAACAGCGTTCGAGATAAGCAATGGCATTACAAAGCAACAGCTAAAAGCATGTAAGTTATAAATGAAAAGATATTACGCCAACTGGTAAATTCGTGTAGGACTACAGCACCCTCTGCTGGTGATAATTATATTTACCATTGTAGCGAACATTTGTCCGCAATACTGTTCCAACATCCAATGGGACCATAATAACAAGAGACCGGTAGTTTTCTACTGGTCTAAAACGGTCTTACTTATGCACCGTGTCATATTGTTTTGTGAATGTTTAATGTTAATAGTGTTTGTTATTTTTGTGTATGAAGCTTTTCTAGACTGTTGTTAGTTAAATAAACCACAAGTTAATGTTGTGTGACCAGATTGTTTAAGAACAATAACTGCACATATTTCTAATGCATTTTAAATGCAATAGTTATTCATAACTCACTTCGTTTCTCGCTTGGGTTTCACACATGAAGAGGTGCGACGTTTTTTTTTTTTTTTTTTTTTTTTGATGAATACCTGTCTCTCTGTGATCTAATAATACATATTGCAATGTAATATTTTATATAAATATTAAAATAAATGAACAAACAATGCATTTTTTTTTTAATACATTGTTTTAAAGAAAACCCTGTATGGCAGTGAGGCAGATGCCTTGGTATGCGACGCTAAATTACAGCAAAGCAAATGGATGACCCCTGATGACCCCCAGTTGAACTGTCACTTTTATTCTTTATAGGGAAAACGTCCAGAATAAAAGGCCTGCAGGCAGATACATATGCATAACCCCGTTTAATACGTTTGCCTAAAAGTGTGTCTGTTTGTTGCTTGGAATACATAATTTGAAGTTAAATGCTTTATGCGGTATCTAAATGTTGTCAAAGCCCACTTACCGTAAAAAACAATTCTTAATTCTTAATTATTTCACTAGAACCGTTACTGTCTTAAAGAATCATATCTTAAAAACAGCCGTTCGTGTGGGGTTTCAATAGCCTAGGGGATTCTAGAACCCCATAATTCAAATGACTCCAAATAATGGTGTTCATAGGCTGCACAAATTGTGCTATTTAGAAACCAAATAAAAAATGTGTTCTAGACCATCACACAAAGCAGCTAAATAAAGCAAAGGCCAGGTAGATCAACGATGATTTAAACTGAATGCAAAACAGCTGTAGACAGCGATAACGAGTCTCTTAAAACAATGAAAAAAATAATAACAAGAAATCGCTTTATTTAAGCCATGCACATTGCATTAGTGCATGACGCGGATCGGTATGTCTTGTGAAACTGTGTATTAATATGCATTATTTAAACACTGATATAAGCGTGTCTGTAAGTCGTCCACATGCTAGCTGCCTGCCTGATCACCTTGTCTTGCACTGGTGTTTCGCTCTCAGAATCGGAGCTGCCACCGTGACTACAGCCGAAGTCTAAATATCAGTGACTTGCTTGCTGGATTATGTCCTCAATTCGGGACAGCACCGTTGCAGAGGTCTTGTTAAGAACCACGTTTTTTTTTTTTTAATTAGAGTCTGCCTGCTGCAGTTGCAGTCCTTCGTTTCTAGTTAGCAAGTGTATGTTAGAGACGAGGGTCTGATGCTGATGCAGTGAAGATTGCGTTGATCGCTATCTCTTTGCTTGTTTGCTCTGTGGTGTGTGTTCATTCTCTCTGTCTAGCTCCACCACCAGCTGGATGATTACACATCTCGCTTTGGTGCTACATTGTTTTAGTTATTTTATTTTAACTTAAACTCACCACGATGACTGATTCATCAGCTCCCGACCTGTCCAGGGCTCCGAATCTCACTATCGTGGACCCCGCAGCGCCAAACGGCCAGTGTGCACCCACAAACCAGCACCTACCCAAAAGAGGGAGCCGGGAGGATCCTTTCACCATGGACCGGGACCAAGAGATGAAAATCAGCGAAAGCGTCCAATTCAGCGATGAAGTTGAAAACAGAGGTATGTTACTTTAAACAGATTAAATACAATTTTAAAAAAAGAAAATCTATAGTTTAAATAACTAGAAATGGCTGTGATTGAGACTTAAGTCGGTGGCAATTTGACATGATATTTATGACGCCTGAAAAGTGGTTTACATTATTTATTATTAGGACCAAAGTGGGATGTATTATTTAAGGCTCAAACTGTTTACCAATTAGATCACTTCTCAGCTAATGCATTTGAAAGATCCCTTGTTGATAAGGAGCACTACAGTATGGAGAGATGCAGCCTGCTGTATTGCACAGGAAACATTCGGGTTAGACAGACTGTGAAAAGAAGACCAATTAACATCTTGATCACTCATGTAACGATTTCTGGAATATGCCTTTAAAAAGTGTTAACAAAGTCTGCAATTTTATATTTGATATACCTTTTGTTTTTAAATATTTGACCCTGAATCGGAACAGTCAGAAAGCTTTGGCACCAATACGAAGAAAAAAATGCTAACACGTTGAAGGCTAAGATCAATTGAATTGAGAATCACTTAACAAGGTACATAAGAGGAAAATATATCAAGGACAGTTCCTTCCTGTAATAAGAGCTTTCTGTAGCCAGTTCCCCCCACTCTCCATCAAAGGCTGTGCAAGGTTTTTAACCTCTCCGCAGAATAAATTGAATATTCAGGTGGATTCTGAACATGAATGTGAGCGCTGCGCAGAGTCGCCTCTTTGATGTCGTATGTTGTTATAATCATATTATTTGACATCCTTTTGTTAGCAGCTCTGGTTGCTAAAAACACTGTAATGATCTCGGTTAACGCAGGCAGGCGCATCACACTGGTAGAGACAATCCACAGGCGGAGGATGGGCGCGAACCGTCCGCTTCTCGCACTAAAACACCCTGCAATATGTTTTCTGATGGCTTGCCGAATGTTAAAATGTTTCATGAGAAACCTAAAATTCACACGGACCCGTTTTTATTCTTAAATGGGTCGGTGGGTAGGGGTGAAGTTATAATGTTTTTTAGTAAGGGACATTCTAAACATTCTAAACTAGCTGAAGTCGGTTTAAGGAGACCACCATATAGAGAGTTGCAGTAGTCGAGTCGAGAGGAGACACATGACAACGTATCTCCGCATTTCCGGGAGGGAAAGATAGGGACAGACTTTAGAGATGTTTCAAAGATGGTAGAAGGATACTCAGTGGAAGGGAAGGGAGGGATATCAGGATCACTTCTTCACAATGGGATTGCCTTTGGTTTACTTGCTATTGCCCTAACCTTTAACTAGCCATTTCTCAGATGTACGCTGTCAATGAATACAATAAACATATAATATTACATTATATTATATTTAATCTACTTTGCTTCTTAATTGTATATTAACAGCCCCTGAAGCAATAAAAAGTGTAGTCTCATACAGTTGGAAACACTGGGACCACTATAACTGTTTTTATGTTGGGTTATCTAGCAAAGCAGAAATTAAAGACATACTGTGCACCTGCATTATTACCTAGTTATTCATTGCTGAGAGATACACATAGACAAGTCTACAGGGATTTGATGGGCTTGCATGTTCATATCTCTTTGTTAGCAAGCCTTGTGGAGAAAAACTAGTGAGTTGATGTTGTATATCCAAATAAGGATACATTACCCCCTACAGGAGACGAATCTACACAGTACCAACTGTACATTTATGCCTGCTACTTATTATTGGACAAAGTCAAAGGAAATCTGAGGATATTTCCTTACTTCCCTTGAATTAAAATCCCACTGTTTTGATGTATTAAGCCCCACATTGAGAAGCTATTAAAATCCACATTTATACCATTCTTATATGAAAAACTAGGTTAAAATCTTAAAAGATAATCAAGGCTTTAAAATGCATTCAAACTCTTTAATATCTTATTAACACTAGCAACAATATAAGTTTTTAATTTTTTTATTTTTATAAAGTCTAACAAGATTATCATTTTATTACGGTATATTTCATCAAGAGATATTGGAAGATTTGTTTAGTTCTTAAGAAGGTCCTGAAGGAGGTCAAATAATCAAACAGTTTGAAAGAGACAAAAATAATCAAAAGCGTTTGTCTTTGGATGTCTAAGGTCTTGAGACCTAATTTGGTTGAAATTAGCTTTCATTTATTTATGATAATTTATCTCGTTAAGTTTGTGAAATTAATTATATTAATCCATAATTAAAAAAAAAAAAAACCCACTAAACACCATTGCTCAAAGGTTACTTGCAAATGGAAATAAACTCAAGACAAGCCAATCCCAATCCAGCAATGTATAGCAGCAAATGATAATGTTCATTAATCTATAAAAAGCCAGTGGGTTTTGGGGGAACGCTTTGTTAAAACATTTTGCAACATTCAAACTAACATTAAACATCCATAAATTTATAAGTAATTATCAAATATGAAACAAGAAAAGGCAGTGTTGTCTTGATTTCAGTTTATTATTTGAAACTTCATGAAATATTACGGAGTGGCTACAGCCAACTTTACCAAGAGGGGGTAGCTAATTGGCAGTGTTATCATTCTAGTTATGCACACTGTGGAGTCATGGGCTGCAGTAATTACTTTCAGGTTTCTTGCTCTGGGCAGGTTTGCTTGAAAGCAGCACCCGGCTGAAGCCTCATGAAGCCCAGAGCTACCGGAAGAAGGCATTGTGGGTATCCTGGGCCTCAATCCTTGTCACAATAGCCCTGGCCGTCGCTGCCTTCAGTGAGTATATTGTTTTTAAAAGGGTATATCGTTTTCTAATATGATATTCAATCCAAAAAACTGTATGGTAGTAGAACTGTTGACCCAAGATAAAAAAGGCAACCCCTGACAGTTTTAAAAGCTTCTTGATATTATTACAGTTTTTAAAATGCTGTTAAATCACAGAAACTTCAAAAGGGTGTACTTTGGTTAGAGATGATACATGTGACTATTATGAAGATTGCTTTTTGCTGCACTGGAGACTGAAGCCAGGCAGTAGCAATGAGAGCTTCCTCTCCTTGATCCAAGGATGTCACCAACTTGCCTTGGAGGGACCACCCTTTTATGGGGTGATTAAGGAGGTCTGTTTCCATGGAAGCACACAATACTGCTGCCAGTTTACCTGCAGGGATGCCCAGCAGTAATTGTGCTGTATATGATTGTGATTTTTGCTCATTAGATTTGTTTTGTATTAACTCACTGTGGCACTAAGCCCTCGGGGCAGGTGTGTGTGTGTGTGTGTGTGTGTGTGTGTGTGTGTGTGTGTGTGTGTGTGTGTGTGTGTGTGTGTGTGTGTGTGTGTGTGTGTGTGTGTGTGTGTGTGTGTGTGTGTGTGTGTGTGTGTGTGTGTGTGTGTGTGTGTGTGTGTGTGTGTGTGTGTGTGTATTCATATAATCCGTTCTGCACTTATTCTTTTAAAGATTTGCAATGTTCTGGAGAGTTCTGGAGTTCTTATTTTCTAATCCTAGTAGCTTTTTAGTTTGCCGTTCGTCTGAGATGCTCCCTGCTTAGAGAAGAGTGTTTTCTTTCTCTTCTAATGATTTTTTTATGCTGACTCAAGAGACATGTGGCTTGACTGTTTCATGAATTAGTGAAACAGAGCAATTATTGTCAGCGAGGATGCGAAGGTCAGGACAGGGAATATGAGACTGGTGCAGTATAGAAGCCTGCTGGTGCTGCAAATCTGGCAACAGAAGAGGGGTTTAAGTAATATTGCTCAGGAATACCACAGAACTCCCTCATGGCAGGGAAAGCACAAGAGATATCCTATGATCTCCATGTGTTCTCTTCAAATCGACAGACTTTTTTAATTGGGATCTGGAAAGACCCCTGTAACGGTGGCTCACTGCACTAAAGCCTGGCTGTCAGAATGAGCACATAGACCTCACCATGTGTAGAACTATTATAGCTGTTTTCAAGGTTTTTATCTAAATGCAGCTTAAAGGTGGAGAGAAATCTTGAGCTGACATTAAAGAAAACCCTTGCTTAAACGTTTAGCCTAAATGGGTTGTATCATTTAATAATTCAGTGTTTCAATGCATGGTTAATGGGCATCGGCTAACTTGTCACAAATGCTTGCAAAGTGAAACTTAACCTTTTTGAGGACTTAGAGCAAACATTAACATGCAAACGTCAAATGGCTTTAGCATTCCCCTTACACATGGTGGCATTTATCAGCTGTGTGGTTTACCCCTATTGACTGGCTCTGCAGCTAGAAACGGGCTAGCCCTTTCACTGCAGTATTCTTCCCCTGCATACAAGAGCTCACACAAAGATACACAAAGTGTATATTTCTATGGATTGAATATTTTGTAACATGTGCACAGTATATGATACATACAGTGCTTCTGATGCATACATTAGGAATGTGCCTTTGCAATGTTTTCTATTTTGCACATGTGTGTCAATTCCAGCATGGATGTGAGATGAGCGCTTCAGAGCAAGTAGCCTCAAATGACACATTTTAACAGTCTACATTTTTATGGTGTTTGCGATTACTGTTTTACTATTGTAGCACTATTATTGGGGTTCTATGTGAAAATGAAACATGGAAAACAAAAAACAGGAAACTTATTAGACTAATAACTATACTGAAAAGTCAGCCTTATGGCAACATTATGTATTTTGGGATAGTTCTGAGAATGCACGTTAAGACCTTTGTTAAAAGAGTGGAAGAACTGGCCTTCACTGTGCATCAATAACTGATGGAAGAGTGGCTTATTTCTACACAATTACAGTGTGTTTTCCGAGTGCTCTTTTTTAAAAGGTGCTGTTGCCTTACCTGACAGTAGTGAAATGGTTTTCCCCCATGGGGTGCACACAGGTTGCCCAGGGGGTCACCAGGAAATTCAAGAGACATTTAGTAAACTAAGAAAAGTCCTGTCAATATTGTGACATGCCTTGTACTTACAGAACATATGCTTTTATTGCAGTTCCTCAAACAAAAGATTTGTGACCCTCTGAGGTACTTTACAGTAACCTATCATGATTGTTGAAATAACAGTGAACAATAAAAATATCACACATGTAGGTACTGGTTGTACAGTATATAAAACACCATTTGGTTATCCCACTTTCCCAATTGTTGGCAGCCCGGTTTTAAGCAGTCCGTGAAGAACTATTTTTGGGGAACATCAGTGAACTAGTCAACATGGTTTGTTTCCTGGTGTAGTACAATAACAGTGTACACAAGTTAAAACTGAGCTGAGCTGCTGTCTTCTGCTGCTGCTGCCACCTTGCCACGTTGACTTTGTAAATGAGAATGTTCTCGAATAATTAGCTGACATTGAATACCAGAATGCACTTTATAAGATGTTGCTGTAGTTTTCTACAGGTAGAAGTATTTTAACAGTAAACAGTAAAATATGTATAAGTGGTTGTAGTCGTATTGTACATACTACATTATCTCATGCGGTTGTAAACCAATTACAATGAATCATATTTGACTTTGAATTGATGAAACGATTATATGATCCCTTCAAGTTTATAATAGAAAACTTGCACAGTTTCTCTTTTGTTTTTCACAGTATACTATGCATTTACCTCACCGTACCATGTTATTTAATATGCTTTGCTATACTCTGGACTTTAAAATGCTTACCCATACTTTACTATGCTTTCGCTATGCTTTGTTACCCATTGCACTGCTTTTACAATGGGGCATTTTTATAGGAGACACAGCAGCTTTATGAAGTTTTGTTCAGACATCTTTCCAAGTGATCTTTCATTGGAATCACAGGATCCGAATGCTGTTAATTGTTCTTTAAGACCATATGGAAAGCAGGTCCTGCCAGTACTACAGGATGTGCAGCAGTGAAGAGGGATTTTGGCTGCTTTCCTTTGCAGCCAGGCTGTAGGAAGGTAAAAAAGAGAACAATCAATCCAATAACGTATTTGTTGGCATAATCTTTAAGTATTATTGCATTATTTATTAATGTAGCTTCTTGTGGTTTTGATAATAACCACTCCCCTTACTTTATGATGAGTTGACAGAAATGTTGAGTTTGGAATCTTCCCTTTCAAGAAATACTGTTTACTTTGATCCATAGCCCTGCCAAAAGGCCACTGTTTATTGATTGTCATTTGTTATTGTAACAACTACGTAGGATAAATAGGGTGGGTGTTTACAAAGTCCTGATATAATAACATGGCTTATTTCTTCCATGTTCAGAAACATCAGCTGGGTTTAAATAACATGTGAAACAACCCACAACTCTTATAAAAATAATGAGATCTGCTGTTATGTACAGTACCTTTTGTGTGCCTCGTAGCCAAGGGGCCTACGCTGCTGTTATTTTCCGGGATACATTATTTGTTATAGGAGACTTCTGCAGACCAGTGGCTCTGATTCTACTGGAGAGGTTATATTGTACAACAGTGGCCAAAATGAGGACATTTTGAACACGTCGTCGAGCTGGCTAATGACTTTAAAACTGGGTAACATGATTTAATTTGTAGTGCCAATTAAGACAAGGCAACTGGCCTTTTACTGCATGTTTCTTGGCAGAGCAGGCTCTGTGGAGAGCTGGTGCTGCAGCAGGGCACAGCCATCTCGAGACTCAAATGCCGTTTCCAGTTTTTAATTACTCTAGACTGGCTTTGCCTGAGGCAGTAAGTATGAATATTATATTTTGTTTATAAATATAACTCTTGGAGTCTGGAATTTGCCCACATTTTTTTTAAACAAAATATTTTTTTTGGCTGGTGTTGGACAATAAGTGTACCCTTGCCACTGTGAAGGTATGGAAGAGTTGGTATTGTAATCTTCTTGGTATATATGTGGTTACATAATGTGCACTCGTTTTAAAAGGTACTTATTCTTTGACGAAAGAGACTTTCAGCCGATGAGTTTAACAAATAAGTTTTTTCAGTGTTACTACAAATTCTACCATTAACTGTTTTATAGGTGCTGTGTCCAAGGTTAGCACATTTTAAATACATTCTCTGCATCCAATTTCAATTGAATTCTATGACATAGCTTCAGATGCAGAGATGCCAAGGTCTGAACATGGGAATGAGTGAGAGTTGAAATAAAGCACAGTGAGAGTTGTCAATATTCCAGTAAGATGCAATGAAATTCCAATTCTTTTGAGAGTTAGGTTGCTGAAATTGTCACTCTAAACTAGTGACTTGACAGGTCTGCAGTGGTAAACTTTTAGTGATAAAGGCGAAAGCTTTGATTTAGTTATTCTTATGTTTTTTTTGTGGGCTTTCTAATCTGAAGTATTTTTAACTTTAGTTGTGTGTATTCATTTAAAGAGAGGCCACTGCCTTTGTTTAAAATGTGGTAAAAATTTCAAACAGGTTATTATTTTGGACATCCTGTAAGCAAACGATGCCTAATCATTTACTGGCATGCTAATGTTTTGTGAGTACAGCACTACGAACCTGCATGTGGAGGCACAGAATTGGAAAATATGAGTTCTTCCCAAGCAACTAGATTCATGTCCTGCCCCAAGGCTTCAGCATTAGCCAATATCATTAGAGGACAAAATCATTCATGGCATGGTAGGAACGCACCACCTGGGACATTGATGGAAATTGTAACTTTGATTGGCAGGCAAGAAATCAATATAGAGAGAATACGTGTGTGACAATGCATTAATTTCAGTACAGCAACTCACATATTAAAAATCTGTATTCGTGGTGGTTTGCCTTTTTATGAAAGGAACTGACAAAATCTGTTCAGGTAGTCTTTAACGAGAGGTTTTGTTTAATATGGTCTTACAACAGAACCTCAGGGGGAAAATAACAATGCACACACATGCCAAGGGTCCATGTAATGTCAGGCTACATTCATCTATAGGTTCAAACATCAACAGTTTATAGGATTATAAAAAGAAAATACAATCCAAAAGACATGCAGACAGGTGGGATTAGTACATAAGGGTCCCTGAATGAATGAGAACCTTGAACAGATAAACAGCAAGTCGTTCCATTCCTGTCTTTCCTAAATTAGGTACAGTGAGCATAATGGAAGATATTAATTCCATTTTTCATTCTATCAACATTTCTCATATCCCACTGAAAGCAGTAATGTGAAAGAAGAAGTCATCACAGCACTGGTTTATGCTGACAAATCTAGGGATAAAGACAGGCTCTTGAACTGGATGGATTGTGATGGCATTTTAAATTGGAACGCCCTCACCATCATTGTATGAAATTTACTGGTTCATTTGACTCTTGCTAAAGAAAACAATTATCTAAACTTTCCTTTTTTCTAGCACCAGGGCTAAGTTTGTTCTTAATTTGTTTTTCAAGTAGAAACAAAAGATAAAGTTATAAATCTATCTATCGGTTATGAAGAAACTGCAAATGTTAATGTAACTGCTCCTAACAGAATCTAAGTTGTTTCTTGTGGGCTGTGCATGCACTCACAGTACAGGGGGTCCTCCTATAAAATGTAAATTAAATCAACAATGAATTTGATTGTGCAATCTGAAAGGTCTCAAAACAGAAGAATGGCAAAAAATTCAAAGGCAGACTCTTTAAAATGTTCTCATAGTAAAAGCATAGCAGAGTTTCATAACAGGGAAAGCATTTGCAAAGCCCAGAGGGTTCTGTAAGGTGAGTGAAACGAACAGGCATAGGACTCAGCTTAGCACAAGGAAAACATACATTCCCGAGGCAGTCTCAGCAGCAGGTCCCTCTCTGGGATACATTGCTTGCTCTGTCTCAGGAGGATTCAGTCCATGGTTTGTGAGTTAGAGTTAGCAACACCTTCAGAAGTGGGGCGGATAACAGCACATATCTCTGCATGATTCTACTAAATATAAATTCTCCAGATACCAACAGCTTCACAAGAACCAATTAACACCTACACAGTGGCACCTTGTCTGTTCCAAAACTGCAAGTCAATCTGCATTCATTTGAAGTTCAATGAATAGTATGTCAACCCTAGATACGGCTTAATTAACGTTTTAGGAACAGTGTGGAATTGTGTCCAGTTAAAATGACACCTATGTGTGTGCAAGTTGCTACTGAGGAATAGGGTTTGTGCGTTTATTTCAGATTTATTGAGATTCACCGGTGCAGAATAAATAGGGTTAAAGACTGTTTTTGCATTGATGAATTCAACCAGGAATGGATTGATCAAAAAGAGAAAGTAAATAATAAAATGAATAATTCAATCAAAATGCTTCAAGCTGTATGACGAAGGGCATCAACATTACAAAGATAATTCGATGGAAGTTCCTTTTTTGTACTGCTGTGATTGTTGTTGATTGAGTGTTTAGCTATTTTAGGATTTATAAATTAGGAGAACATCAAGGAGTGCATTGCCAAGAAGAGCCACATACCTTACTGTGCTCATATTAATACACCTATGATTATGGTTTGAGATTACACAGCCATGTTCTTCTCCTATTCTGTAATATAGGAGTGGAGCACTATTTAGAGAACGCTTCTTAAGGATCTAGATTCAAATCTCCAGATCCAGTATCTATATTTTTCATTTGGGAATGTCAGCATTTTAATGATAACATTTGAACTGAGAAAACAGGTGATTGTTATAATTTGTTGTTTTCTGTGTGAAGCTGTATTTCTTTCTTTCTTTTTTTAAATATATTTTTCCATTGCAGTTCCAGCATCAGTCAATGTCTCCAATATTTCTGAAAACAAAATAATAATTTCTTATCAAAACATGTACATTTTCAGTTAGGATGTGTCTGTGTACTAAGATGGTGAGCAGTACAGCACCTTTCAGCTTGAGAAGTGAGTGACTCTGGCACAGTCGATTCTTTATTTTCTAGTGCATGTTATGAAAGTACTGAAAATAGAAAGTTTATTCTGACCTCTACAAAGCTTTAAAAATAAAGCATTCAAAAAAACAAAAAACAAAAAAACTTTAATCTAATCATTTTAAAATGTTCTTTAAGGGGGAACTCGTGACTTGCTTGCAGTGTGCTCAAACCACTGCTTTACTTATGCTTTCAACAGTTCAATAAAAAAAAAAAGAAAACAATTTGAACTCAAAACAGTAACCTAACTGCAGTGCTCTTATGGGCAATTGAGTATCAATGGATTGTAAATATCCTACATTGCTTATTTAGCAACTCTGTGATAGAACATCATTGCCAGTGGAAGAAAGTAGGAAAACCAGCTCAAGCAGTAACGATTTCTGGCTTTTGTTGATAATACAGTAGGCAGACATCTTTTAGATAGTCGATATTCAATTGCGTTCCTCTTAAGAAGACACATGTCATAGAAGATGACAGTGGTCTTTTTAACACCTTGGAAGCCTCTTTAAGGTTTTAAGGCAAAATTTCATGAAGCTAGTTGGAATGGCAACACAAACTATAACTGTACTAACTACTTCATGGCTTAGTGTAGGCAGCTCTCGAGAAAGTGCAAAGAAAGTACTTCTTGTGTAACTCTGGAACTAAGCTTACGAATGAGGGTAACCGTGACCCATTTATAACAATCAGAACAATATGCATTATTTCCATAAATAATCCTTGAGTCCCTAAAACGTGACATGCTAATAATAACTATAATATTGTGAAATAATGTCAAGCCCAAAATGACTAATACGTTTTGGGGAAAATGGGACATGCTGAAAAGATGTGGTATTTGGAGCTTATATATATATATATAATATATATATATTCACTTAACATTTCATAGAAATAGCAAATACTGGACCTGACATGTATGTGAGTGTGGCAAAGTGCCCCGCCCCTGTGCTATTTATTTGTGTTTGTATGTAGTGTGTTAATGTTGGTGTATAGTCATTGGTACACAGGATATAAATGGGTCTGTATAACACAAGTGATTTAAAATGTTGTATTAAGGCACGAGGATTGCACAACACTTCACGTGCAGGTAAAATGTAATAATATGTGAGCACGGGAAGTTGCACTAACTTAATTCGCATGCAGTTGTACAAAGACGCCAATTGAATGATTGATTAGCAATCGAGTCTTGGTGCAGCTGCATAAAAGCAGCATGTTTTCACTCACTCGGGGTTGTGTGTTTGTGAGTGGAGAACGGGTGTGGAGAGGAGAAGAAAAAGAAAATAAAACAATTGCTACAACATGCTGAAAGCACAAGCACTGTACTCGTTTGTCCACTGTTTGTTTACAGTTTTGTCGTTTTGGTCGTCTATTTTATTTGGCGTCAAGTGCCATGTGCTGTTTTTGTTTAAATCTTTATTTGTTTCATTAAAGCGCTGACCGCAGCCATTGCGTTAAGTTTAAACCCCAGTAATGCCTGCTTGTGTTAATCTTTCTGGCCTTACAGCTTGAAAGACATGTACCGTATTACCTGGGGCAAAGAAACGCCAATAAAATGTCATTTTAAGCTTCAGAAAGTAAAACGTATTGCATCTTAATATAAAGCACAAAAGCACAACGTGCTGTTCAGTTTATTATGGTAGTTATTATCAGTATTTAATATTACCGAAGCACTGTTTGCTTTGAATCTCATTCTGCATTTTAACTCTGATTTAACTGTTCAATCTATATGGTCCTGACACGCTGGAGATTTCATTCTTCAGAAATTTCAAACAGGAATTTAAAAGTATATGCAATACATTTTATATTTGAAAATAAGTCATTTACAAGGGAGTCCATATTTAATATATATATTATTATTTTTTTTTTTAAAGAGTAGGGCTCGTAGGTTACAGTAAAACAATTTTGTTTTTGATCAGGCCATGAGACAAAGGCAGAAACATATTTCACAGCTAAATACAGTTGGTCATTGACAGTGCTCTCCATCGTTGCAATACTATTAGTTTTTATCTGAGGATGACAGAGGATTTCTAAAGTACATTTTATGTATCACATTTCTGTTGAAACCTTTCTCTGTAAAGGGCTTGTTAAGTAATGCGCTTTGGTATCTTTGTAAGAAGAGATGTATTCCCCAGGGGATCACAGTGGTCCAACCATTCACAGTGTCTGATTTTTTTTTTTCTCAAATTGTAACTTTATCTGATCACATAGAGCTGTCTGTATTTAAAAAATAAATAAATAAATAAATAAAATAAAAACTTGGTTACACCAAAATATTTTTTTTTGTCCATATTGAATTAAAGTTGTTTAAGGGTTTGATGTGAATGGGTCTCTATATAATGCTGTGTTAGTGCAAACTACGTTTCTAAAGACTTTTTCATTCGTTCCATAAAATATTATGGGAAAATATAATCTGGTTAATATTTCATTTAGAAATGGTGGTTGTAAAGAGTTGTCACTATACAAACAGTAAAAAAAAAAAAAAAAAAAAAAAAAAAAAAAACACATTTTATTACCAACGGTACTGTGCCCTCCTTTTAGACTGAACCTGTAATAAAAAATACAAATGTAGCTGTATATCTGGATATACCATTCCAGATCTAAAAGAAAGACAGTAAATATTTATTATGTCTTTATCGAGTTGTGGTTTATGGGCTCACTAACGTTAAGGCAAAGGTCACTGGCGACTGATTGTGGGGCGCTAGGTGGGCACTCTGCCCGGTCAGGTGATTTTGGTACCTCGTGTTTAGTCCTGCGCAATGCTGCTCGTCTGCTAAGTGTGTAGAAAAGGGTGACCTGCATTTCTAGTGTTGAGCTTTGGGACCGGAGTTACTTATTAGTGTGTAGCTATGCGTATAAATCAGGCCGCTTTGTGGAAACCATAGAAACAGATTGCTTTATTAATTAATTCAAAGTATCTTTCACAGGATAACTCATTAGAGAGCTTGCAGGCTTATTTGGGGTGAGGAAATAAATTAGAGCAGGGAAATTGGGGCAACACTCTTCTTATTCTTAGGAATTCTGGGAAAATATTTACCAACAGAAAATCAGATTGAACCTTGTTTTTTTTTTTTTTTTTTTTTTTTTTTTCCCCCGCGCTGCTTTTAAGTAACCTCCAGTGTCAAATAAATGCTCTGTAGTGATATTAAAAAGGTTTTGGGCAAACGTTTTTCTTAATGTCTTTTGAGAAAAGTCTTCCTGTTTGTGTATTTAAATACACAGAGTCCCTGAGCGGCATTTTCAAATGACAGTCTCTCTTTTACAATGCTCATTAAATATTGCACTCCTTGCTAGACAATAGATAGACCAGGTTCAGAATTAGTCAATTTAATGTATCACCCAGAAGCAAGTGTGTTTCCTGATTTGGACAAAAAATCAACCAGCAACACCCAGCAGGAGAAATGACCTTAACCTTAGACCACGATTAACAAACCAAATGCTAGGGTCCACCAGGCTTGGAAATATAATTCTGCTTTAGTATATACTGTATAACTTCAGGGAACAAGGTTATAGTTGGGTTTCTTTTTTTAAATTTAGTAGTTGCCAATTAATTTTGACCCCATTTCTTCCAATTTAAAATGGCCATTGCATTATTTTAGGCTCAGTTAACCCCCTATCACAAACGGTTCCTACTGCTGATATATACTGTAGCTGCAACATTCCATTCCAGTGTCTTTGGGGTGTTTGTTGATAGGATTGTGTGGAATTGTGTTTTCATGGTGTCTGCAGAACAGTGGTGAGATTCTAATTGAGAATAGGCCCTTGGATGCAACTGCATATTAAACGTGTTCTTCGGAAGCTGGGGGCCTTACTGTACCTGTACCTTTGTGCTGACATGCTGTGGAGTTTATCTGAGTTTTGGCAGATCCCAGGGGCCGGTACAGCCAGAAAAAGTGAGGTGTAATTGAGTGCCAGCAGATAGTAGTTGAGAGAGTGTTACTTGATATACAGAGCACATCATGAACAAATTCTTTACGGACACACCAACAGGAGAGAGAGAGGGAGCACTGAGATTCAATTGTCAACACTCCTCCAAGACGGCCTGCTCTCGACGGTGTAGTCTGTTTGCTCAATGTCAGACAGATTCTGAAAACAGAAACAATGTACTGCTGCATAGTTAAAGGTAGAGTAAAAACACCTATAAAGTTAAACACAACAACTATGTAATGCCTACACCATAAAATGTCAATTATTACTAGAATTGAGGTAAACTAAGTGCAGCATGGAGTTAAAGAAATGTTGTGGAAACCATGTGTCGTGATATTTAAAGAGTGATAATAGCAGGCCACCATGGCGTCAGTGTTGTGAGAACACGGTATTAGTTGAAAAATGTTTCAGATCGTACCTTCATCTGTAGACCTTTTCATTTCTGAAGTTATTGATGAATGACTACATGCAATTGTGGTCTGGATGTTGACAGGTGAGCAGTGTATCAGTGGGGTCACGCTGTAGAACACACGTCTGTCTCCTTGTCAAATAAGGCATCGCAGTGAAAAGGCGACAGGCTACAGCAAGGTGATCTTGCATGCTTGGATACAAAGAAATTGCCAAAACTAGTCCATAACACAACTAGACCTTTGGTGTTGAGTGGATCTTGCAATCCAGTAGGGGCAATATATCATCAATTAAAGCATTCAAACCATAACACATGACTAACACAGCTGAAAGTATTAGACAAATCTACTTTTACCTCAGTTATGATTGGTGAAAAATGGAGAGAGAATGATATAAAAAAAATGGAATGGAAGGAATGGTGACTGCATCTGTGAGACTTCAACCTACAGCTCTAAATGTTACATTGTCTCTATATTAAAAAAAAATGATAATAAAAAAAGCCTGATGTTGCCAGATTGGTTTGCTAAGAAACCCTAGCAGTCATAGTAGCAGGCAGGCAGGTGAAAGTCTGTTGTTATCACTTGTTATCTAAAGAAGATGTATCTCTGACCCTCAGAATGGGGGGGGGGGGGGGGGGGGGGGGGGGGGGGGGGGGGGGGGGGGGGGGGGGGGTAGGTCTTGTGAGGCTTTAACTAAATGAAGGAGGTGAGAGCCGCACTTGCTGTTTTTATGACCTCAATAAATCATCTTGTATTAGTGGGTATAAGGCAACTGAAGCTCCAGACTCTGAAATAACATTTCCATGGAACTGCTTGAACAAGTTGAGCAACCTGAAAGTTGTTAAAACTGTACATTCTTAGTGAAACAAAATGTTTTGATCAGTATACATAACACCCTTTTTACAGTGCTTAAAGTTTAGAGGTCTGTTAAAATCATATTAAAATCATAGACATCATCTTGGTTCTTCAGCACTGACCCAGTGAGATAAAGAATGATAAATTATAGCAATGCTGGGACAAAGCTCTGGAGAAAAAGCAACATCTTCCTAATTGGTCTCCTGTGTGACTTTTTCTCATTTTTAATGAGGCTACAAAGCAAATCATGTGTTGCATTATCCAGGAGACTAATTAGACTGCATAGTTGCGCTACGATCTCTTGGAATCAAGTGTACGCTTTCCAGTAAACTCATTAGTTTGTAACATTACCAGTTGTTGGGTCTGTAATCCATTTAAACAGGGTCTCCAAACGCGTTTCACCAACACGTGTTTTGTTTTTAAAGCTTCACATTTTCCAGAACTTTCCAATACAAGCCCCTACCACTGTATGGTGGTTGTAAGGGAGAGGTTGCATTTAGACAAAAGGTACAAGAATTGTAACGTGCAAGAAATGTTGTGATTATGGATCTGTCGTTTCTTATACTAGTGTACTTGGGACAACAAATCATTGAGCATGTATATACCTATGGCAGTAATAAAGCAGTAAAGGGTTCTAGGGATTCCGCATGTTCTTAATCATAAGCATGTGTTTAGCCTAAAAAATGTCTCACTCGCTAGTATAAACAGCCCTTATCCAAGGTCTTGGTGTTTATCCACTTGCAAAGGGTCATGTCCTCATACATTCAGCCAGTCCTAAGGTTATTGATCCATCATACCAACTGGAATATTGAAGCCAGGGTTTAAAGAAATGAACAGTTCATTAGGCTTTGTGGATTGTGTTTCAGTAAAAGGGCTAACATTGTTTCAGATGCTTGGCTTGTCAGATTTATCAGGTGTTATTCTGAGCTTGAATTTAGATGTGTGTTAAGAAACGCACAAATGGTGAGACTTCTAGTCTAGCTGGTGTTTGCATCACAAATCCAAGTGAGACTTTTTGATAATTAAGTGAGCTGATATCCTGAGCATGGAGTATTGTGCTTGTAGAGCAAGGATAAGGTTATCCAAAATAAATAAATAAACGTGGAGCGTTTGTTGGACCTGAATAAGAAAGAAAAATCTAATTGGTCTTGAATTGTAAGCCAACAGGAACAACATTAAAAAAAAGAAAAAAAAAACTTAAATCACTGGTAATCAAAAATTTTATTCTCAAAGGTTAATCTGAAATTTCAAAAAATGCTTCTCATCTCCCAGTCCTTTAGCTATTTCCCACAAATGAGTATAAAGGTTGGATTTATTTAGAGCAAAAGCCATTGCACAAAAAACTGCTGCCAGAGCATGTTTCAGCAACAGTGCTAAAAAGATTTTCACAAATGAATGTTCAACATAACGTACAGAGAACTAAGATTAACATTACATGCACATCCTCCAGCATTTGTTAAAAAAGAGCATACATATTGACTCGAGACTAAAAAAAAAACATTTAAAAATGACCTTGCCTGCTCAAAAAAATAAATAAATCTTGATATCCCTCACTGTGTAAATCCCTATGGCCCTGTCCACACTATGCATTTTAAAACGGTTTAAATTGTCTTAATACAGTTGCATCTACACTACAGTGTCTTTAAAACTGTGCTTGAGAACCGAACCTGAAAACACCTCTGGAGGAAGTCTCTAATGCGGTTTACTTGTATCATCAATGTTGTAATACCTACCAAGTCCACAATTCTATGACACTCACTTTATTTATATATAGTCCAATGCAGTTATATGCAAATGAATGTATACAGTCGTGTTGTACTGAAGGCTGAATCGCTGTCAGTCAAGCTCCTTCATTATTTTCCCAAGGTCACTGTAACTGTGTTCAATTGCTGTAGTGTGTGTCTTCTCTTTTAGAAATACCTTGTTTATCCAGAGCATCCTGTCTACTGTGCTACTACTGCAGTTAAAGCAGTTTTCACAAGCCAAAAATGCCTCCATGACATTGGATTGCTTTTTAATGGAATACATTATTCTAATCACTTGACTTTCAAAGTACTTCTATGTACATAAAAAAAAAAAAACAGATTGTGTAAAAAATAATTGGCAAAACTTTACTTTACTGGTTCCTTGGGGAGATAGTGTAGTTCTGTTGATGGCTGCTTATTTAGAACATAAAGTGGAGTAACATTGCCCAGTCAGTATAGTGCACAACATGTTCTATGCATGTAGCTCTCAAGGCAACACTGGGAGCTGGTAACTGGTTCTGGATATGGCAGCTCCATCTAATCTATGATACTAAAAGAGTAATTAGTGCAATATAATTTCTAAATGTTTGCACAGGTACGATGTTCTGAATACTTTGCATTCACAATTCAGTTAGGTTCAGGTTTGGTTTTGGTATCGTCCCTTCACTTTTCAAATGCAGCTTTTAAAGAACACTCGTTGAATTTTTATGGGGCCTTCTTTTCAAAGCATTTACCCCAGTCTTTAAATAACTCCTATTTTTGGAAAGCAGTAGTTTTGTGTTTCATTTTATGACCACTGACCATTGAAAATATTTCACCTTTCAGAAAATTGGAGTTAATTAAAACGATTGGAAGAAACTTTCAAAATATGGCCTACTTGTGTAGTATTAATGTTCCCTTGACCTTTCATTTTTGACAGCATAAAATAGTAATTAGCCTGGGAGGCACAGTTGGCTACTGGGTCATTAAGTCTTATACTTGAGTTGCTTAAGACAGCAAAGAAAGGTGGTGGTGGTCTGACGCAGTTCTTGGTTGAATGTACTCTAACAGGTAGTGTTGTATGATGCACTGTTGTGGGCTGTGGGGTTGCTTAGTTTCCACCGCATTACAATAATGAGATATGTAAAAAGCAGATGTGTAGAAACTTGGGGTGGTGACATATGAGAAGCAATGACCAGTGGCACTGTGCTGTAGATCCACTATATTGTTCATGATAGATGAATAAAATGTTTTATTTTTATCAGGGTTACGAGAAGCACTGTCTGCATTTCCTCTGAACCTCCAAACTGGTTTGACTTTGGAGAAGCGTAGATGCATTGCTACATTAATGGAACAACTGTGGACAGTGCCAAGACAGTAATACATTTGGAGAAAAAAGAAATTCACGTTATTCCTTACTTATTCTGCATCCTTTTTTCCTTTTTTTTAACAATTCTCTGTGAAATGCAATATTGAAAACAGCAATCTATACTGGCATTGAGTCAGCGCTCCAATATAGTTGGTTTATTGGGTGTTGTGTGCTTGTATATTGCATTTGTGACAGGTGGTAATAGTTAAGTTAACTGAATTCTCACAGCGAGAGTCAGCCATTCTGTAATTTAATTCATTCATACACTTTCTCTGTTCCTGTTACAACTGTTAAGGTATTAATTGACTGAGTGGCACTCCGAATTATACTCTGTCTGAGAGCAATTCAGATGGCTTTGTAGAATACTGAATTCATGCTGTATAAACATATCTTTTTCTCTGTTTTTTTCCCAGCTGTTTCCATTATGAGACACAGTGCTTCTGCGTTTGGATTTGCTGTGAGTAGTGCTGAATTAGCTGGTTTATTGCAGTATTAGTGTGACACTGAAGCTGAGGTCAGACCTTTTTACAGGGGATTATAGAGAATGGTCAATACAAGCTGTGGTTATCCCTTTCACTACTTTGCAAAAGGAAGGAACAACACCGCTATTGGTGGTAAATCCTGCAATTTAATTGGATAAGAAGCATTCCAAACTGTTCAGGTGTCTGAGCATTGTTAGTTACTTGTCTCTGGACTACCTGTTATATCTTGACTAGCTGTGTGTTTTTACAATAGTATTAAGAGGAGTTGTAAGCCTTTGCCTTTCGTCTTTTAACTCAACTCTAATGGGGGATTTAATTACAAAAAATAGCATGTGATGTTTTATAGGCACGTTTATTCAAAATACATCGTCGAATAATATTTTTGGGGGTCTATTTCTAATCCAGCAGTATAATCAGGAGATGTCCTTGTATTTTTGGAAGTTTGATTCAATAGCCCGTAATATTAGATTGAATGTGACTGTTGAACAGCTGAATAACACAGGTCATTGCTAATAGTTTTTGATTGAATTCACTTGGTAAGTAGCTTCAGTTTGCCATGTTTCAAGCTGCTAACTACTCATTTTCTGTGTTTTAGTTTGACGCCATGCTTGATGTTCTGTCCTCAATCATTGTATTGTGGCGTTACAGCAATGCGGCCGCTGTGCACTCAGCACACCGGGAGTACATGTGAGTACACACTCATCTTTCCAACAGCTACTGCTGTTTCTTGTAGCCTACCATTACCAAGATATCAATTTCCAGAAACATCAGCAGGATTCTTCTGTAGACTAAATTCCCTACTGAGCTGCTAATTAACTGTTAGCTATTTTGCTACACAATTTTAAAAGCTGAACTCCAACATTGTACATGTACAGTACAGGTCACTACACCATTCACAGTGGGGAAACTGGGTTTATCTGAATTAAGTGTTTTTTTTTTTTTTTTTTTCCCCAAGGTCAATAATGTCATTATTTGTGACTGACAGTTGGGACAAAAGTGGGCTACAGCAGTCAGGCAAGGGTGATTTTCAACCAAAGCCAGTTATGTCAGGCTGTGTGTATTTTAGGCTCATCATTCTAATTTCCATTGGGTAAGGCTTTGCTACCAAAGCCTCTATGGAGAGACGGGTAAAATAGCCTTTGATCGTAAAAAAGGAAAATCTGATGACTTTTGTACTGTATTAAAATATTGCCGTATTGTTTCAGAGATGAAGGCAGTGCAGCTGGCAGCGAGGGCTCCAGTTTTCTTTAGTGAAAGCGTGACTCCTAGGATGGTGCAGGTGGCTTTTGTGTAATGACACAATGGAGATCAGTGCAAGCCACACACAAGTAGAGAAAGAGTACAAAAGACTGGATTAGAGATCTGATGTGGCTCATCCCTCAGAGACTTGTGGCCATCTCCTGCTTTCAGTGACCCTGTTGTCTGCTGCTCAAAAGCAAGCAGCATCTGCCAAACCAGATACAGCCTCTAGTACAATTTGTTAGATCTAATTGAAAAGAAACACAGTCTTAGTATTACAATGAAATTTTTTAAAAGAAAGAAACATTATAACATAGCTCTCTTTACATACCAGCAATTTAAAGATATCAAAGGGGTAGGCAGGTTTGTAGACCGGAAGCAGTGATCTTTTATTTCTCTGTGTTGCACACAGGCTGACCTAAAAACAACAATTTTTCATAATAATTTTGCAATTGCAAATGTAGAATGGAAACTGGTCCCAGTCTGTAAATCATTTCTTTGCAATGGCTAATAAAAATAAGTTAGCTAAATATATGCAAAACATCAATAAACACTTCATGGTTGGTTATTTCTTTTATACCCAGATGGGTTTGAAAAACTTTCCAGGAAATCTGTTTGAAGGATTTTGGATCAATGCCCTTTGGAAAGCTAAAGCAAGCATTACTGGTAATCTGATTGGGTGCTGTCAGTTTTTCAGTATTTCAGCTCAGTTATCTGACTGCAGCTCCATGATAAATGATGCCACAGCTTATTTTGAATAATCTTGGGCTTAATGGGATAGCAGTGCCAAGAGTCTTTTCCCTGAGGGGGTGTGTTGGAATTAGGACATAGCCAACTTTAAATACATTAAATACGGTGCCTTGTGAGATTTACTGCATGACAATTGGAAGAGAAGATAGTAAGTCTCAGTTGCATTACGAGTGTTGGGTCATAAATACCTATGCACATATTGTTTACATCCTTATACCACAGATTATAAAACTCAAGATTTTGCTTTAATTTTGGTTTATCTCACATTACCAAATAATAACATCCCTCGAAGGGTTATGTAATTCTGGGATCAAGTACTGGGTTTAGAATAGGATTCTGTTGGTCAGACCAGTAAACTGGATGGGACCTCATGGCCTGAAGCTGAAAGTGACATCGCTACACAGCACATGGATAACACATGAACATAACAAACTACAGCTTCAGAATACACCTACATTGCTACAAATAGCAATAAAACTACAATCTTTGTTGACTATATAGCAATAATGCCCTCTACATGTTACCAGAATTATGGACTGCTGTCATAATATGCCACATTACTAACCAGATGAATATTATAAAATCATTTGTTTTATCATGTGTGTCTTAAAGTCCCCAGTCGGTTTGTTCTGCAAAGAATACTATTTCCAAGCTCATCTATTTTGATTATTTCATCCTTAGTAGCAGGAGTTTTTTCACATTAAAATAAAACCCAGCTCTAATCAACCCCTCGTCCTTGTCTAAGGTGATTGGTTGGCTGCAATTTTAACACAGCACAGATTGCACAGGAAAAAACTTGCTTCATTTACTCTGATAAGATATATGTGTGTGTAGAGAGAGAGAGAGCGCTCACTCTGATTTCTTATAGTACAGCAGTATTGTTTCGCCAGAACCCTTGTGTATCTGGAGCAAAAATATGGGAGTATAACAAAGCATTCTAAAACATGGTCAGTCACTACAAAAATATTACTATTTGCTAGTGATGCATGATAATATTGGAGACATATGCATATGTTAGAGCATTTGTGTTTATCCCCCGGTACTAACCCTGTATATTTCAGGCAGCACAAGAGCATGTGGACTGATCTGGCTTGCTGCAGCACTTTAAATGAATTCTCATGACCTCTGAGTTACAAACCCTTTAAATCGGCATCTCAGTGAGTGAAATGATACCAAACAGAGCTGTGTCCAGCCCACAGGAGCACAAGGGTCTTTCGAGTGCTTTCAATTTAACTGTCTAATAATTTAATTGAATTCCTAATCACGGATGAGCTTGTTTCAGTGAATTCAAATGCAACCTCTATCCTCTTCAGCAACTGTGTGTATAATTGTACCAGGTTACGTTTCCAATCTATGTATCTATTTTATAATTGAAAGTTTTGGCTGGGCAACTTCTCCAGAGAGTTCACACAAACCGTTTGAACATTTCTAAAAATGTAATTAAAACAATCATGCAAGCATTGTTCTTAGATTACTGTGATTAGAGTTATGTCCTGGAACCCCCTCAATATTGTTTGGCCTCTCATAACAGAATCCCAGTTCCTTGGATAGAAACTGCAGGCACTATAAGTTTGTTGAGGGGGAAAAAAAAATCTAGAACAAAATTTTCCAAAAATAGTTTCATGAATATGAAACTATTTTAATAATAAACAGACTTTGAGCATCACGAGTTACAGCATTGTTAATAGGAATATTTTATAGATATGACAGTGTATTCTGTATTACAGTAGCTCTGTACTGAGAGTCGAGTCCAGGAGTTACACTGGATGACCACATTGTGCACTGTGCCTGCCATTGGTGCCTTCACATTTTCTTAGTGAGATGTGGAGTGATGTCAAGTCCCTTCAGTCTATGACAGCACTTGCTCCTTACTCCACAGTGGCCAGTGTTATTACTTGGTCACATTTCTGTAACCCTTGTGTGGAATTTGTGCAATTTAAATATCAAGGTTGTATTAAGGAATATATTTTTTTAGTATTTAATACATGAATGACTCAATTGCATGATTGAAAAGGGGTGTGTGTGTGTGTGTGTGTGTGTGTGTGTGTGTGTGTGTGTGTATATATATATATATATATATATATAATTAGAACATATCAACATTTAAGTGTTTGAAGTTGTATTGGCATTGAATTCCAAAGCAAGTAATAGATATGTTAAACTGCTTTCATTTTCTTCACAGAGCCTGTGTTGTACTGGGAGTGGTTTTTATCCTGTCGTCCATGTGCATTGTGGGTAAAGCCATACATGACCTTGCCACCAAACTGCTTCCTGAAGTGGTAAGAGTCATTCTCTTGTAAACATTAAAATGATGCTCCCTGACCTCAAATATGAAGATAAATCTGACTAAAACCAATTTGCTTTCTCTATTTTAATCTTCCAAAAGAGAAACTGATGTGCTATAGTAGTCATATAAATGCTGTTTAGATGTCTTTACAGTGTTGCAGTGTTACTTGAAGCTCAAGTACCATTGTGATCATTTTTATTGAATAGCTCTTTCCTGATGTCTTAAGAGTAATACATTATTGGTTATACATGGGGTGTCAGTAAAACTGCATTTAGTGTACAGTATGAGTGGCTGAAAAGTGCTTCTTGCTAACATTACTGCTCCCAAGAACTGATTTCAAATAATTCAAATGAAATTCCTCTTACAAATAAACAGCATTGCATTCATGTTCTTACCCTTTGAAATATGGGAAAAGTAAACCTTCATGAAGTTTGTATTTACTACTATGACTACTACTGATAGGTTTCCTTTCTTACCACAAACACCTACAACCTACCATGAACCAACCTTGATGAAGCTAAAGTGTGATTGCTTCAGTTAACTCTGAATTTCACAGAGAAAATGCTATTTGTGTGTGTAGTCTTTTATGTGGAGGCATTACTTTAAGTTTAAAGGCTACTGAAGAATTCAGTTTTAAAGACTGGCTCAGTAAGTGTGAATTAATCGTCTGAATTTGTGACGCTGACATATCACTGGATGCTCTGCCTTGAAAAGTTGCAGTATTAAAATGTAACAAACAATCCTTCCCTCTGCTTGGTGTATTACTGAAGCTTGGAGACCAAACTCAATTCAAGCTGACATTCCGTTTCCGCTGACAACCACTTTCCGTTGTTTTTTTCTGATCAAAAGTGTTAGGAATTCTATATTTTACCATTATAATTAGATTCAGCAGATTAATGTTTGACTAATCCATGATCTGGTGACCTCACTACATCAGTAACTCTTACTGAAAGTGGTGTCTAGTAGTGTCCAGGATTATCAGCTTTCTGTGGAATGGCAGTTTTAAATGCTACATTGGTTCCAGAGACTTTGATGTACATATACCACTGCTTATACCCCTCAACGCTCATTTCGTTACAATGTAGTAACATGATTCAGATAACCAGGGTTCAGATCAGAGAGAGTCAACTGGGTGACCATCTTTCTCAGTTGCAGTAATGTAATAACAGTTCTTCCTATAGAGTTACATGTATAGTTCTGATTTCCTATGAATGTATTGTGAAGCAGGCTGTGACATGCTCTGGATAACTGTACCAGTCAGAGACTGACACACTGGCTGAGTGATATAAACCTTTGAGAATAAATGCCCCTTGCAAGCTTTGAGACACAAGCCTGTGACTCTCTTAATCAAAGCAGCAGTGCTCTGCTCTTGAGAATTACTTGTCAAGTGAGATCTTGTTATAAAATCTGGCGCATACAAACTGCGGCTAAAAATAAACGTGGCTGAATTGTACTGCACACTGGAGTGCTGTTCTACTTTTCCTTTTTGTTGTTAAAATATTAATAAACCTCTTTCCTGGCAAGTTGTTTTTGGTTATCTTGATTATTATGTTAGCTTTCACTAAAGGTCTGAGGAATTTTCCATTGCGTTTCATTTTAATCTCATGTAAGTGTCACAACAGGTGCATCCAGATGTTACTCACCATAATTAAAATATATCAGAAATCATATCATATCCAGATTTTATAATAGTGTTGTGGCACATGACTGAAACATTAAGCTTGTGGAGCGTCACTGTTGAGTGACCTACAGTAAGCATACAGTGCATGGTATTGACCTGGTTTAAAACAGAGTTCATCTGCCACTCTGCATAGCGAATGTCTTCCAGTGGACCTTGCATACTCTACAATTATGTTCAAGCACGCTTGTTTCATAGTCTTTAATAATAAACACCATCAGTCTGTACAGTTTCTGAAGTGGTTTGCCTGCTGGTTATTTTTAATTCATTTTTGTATCTTGGTGTAGTTATTTATTGATCCTGTGCAGATGACTGAAGTGCCACTGAAGCTGCTTAAACAACAAAAATAATCTTTAACTTTGAACAGTGATTGGCGAGCTTCTGTAACGTTACCGTGCATCAGCACCTTTCCATGTCAGCCCTTTGAGAGATTCAAGCTAGACTGTACTGTGCCTGAACTGGCAGTACAGTTTTAACAGAACTTTTTTTTTCTACTCCAGTAACCAGCATTCCTAATGTAATTCTTATCACATCCATCTGTTTGTGGATAACGAAGGAAGATTCTGGACATCAGTTGTTTTCTAAATTTTTGTTTAACTTGGCACAGACTGGCTTAACCTGAAAAAACAGCAAGGCTAAATAACATATTGGGTCAGATTGAAATACCTTATTGGTTGTTGGTTTCTTTATCAGGAACAGCCTATACAGGTTTCTTGTATGCAAAAAGGTATTTAGCTGTACAAAACAGTTGCTAAGAAACGTTGTCAATGTGACCCATTGACATTAATTGCTGCAACATAGGAGCCTTATTGGCCAGCTCTTTACTGCAAATGAGGCCCAGAGGGTTTCAAATGGAAGCTTGCATGCATTACATACTATCTTTACAGGGGCTGCTACTGGGTTAGACAACAATGACTTAAACTAGAGTCTGAACAGACCTGGGCATGGAATCATTGTGGGTGGTTATCACACAAGCTGTCCAGGAGAACAGCCATTCCTGTACAAGGTGTTCCCTATCAAGAAGATGCCACACACACTCCTGTGGAACATGTGCTGTGAAATGACAGATCCCTGAGGGCTGTCCTCCGGTTTTCTTTCACAGCAAGTGCCCTCTCTGTTGTCACAAATAGAGATCAGTCCATCAGTGGTCCCATGTTGTAGGGTTTTAAAACCCTGCTGCAGTCTGACCATGAGCTTGCCCTCTCTTACTGGGATCTGACCTCGGGGGCGGATGAGAACACAGAGAGCTGATCCACGGGGGCAGGCTCTGCATATTAATGCAGGAGATCAGCTGTATCATGCTGTGACACTGCTATTAGCCTGGTGCTATGCTTTTATCAGGATTTACAGGATGAACACTGCTGTCTCAGCTTGTCTAACCCCTGTGGGTATGCCATTTTCAGTGCTCTGCACCCCTGAACTCCGGCTTACTCAGAAACACTGCAGTAGCTTTTAACTGTTCTGCACCCAGATAGTTCATGACAGCACTAAGGCAGAACTCTCTCAGCTCTTGTTATCTGATTAAAAGTTCAAAGACCCCAAATACTATTACATTTAAAACGTCATTGATTTACTAAAGTGTATTTTTAAACCAAGCACTCGCTTTCTAAACCTAGCTGATTTTACATTTTTGTAAGCCTTGAACTTGGATACACATTTCATTTGCTTTGAGTTGCATAGCGCCAGTTTCTGATTATAGCAGACACTTCAGCAGTGTTTGTGAGGGATAGTTAGGCTGGCTTGCTTATTAAACCATGTTTTTAAAGGTGTGTTCATGGTGTTAGACCAAAGTGTTATCACCTTGCCCTCTATTTGCAAAAAATGACAGCAACTGTTAATTTGCAAATACCATTTTCTTTAAAACAGTAGTGTGTGTAAGGTAGGTAAAAACTTGAATAGCCAGGATTTGGCATATTTATAGAATAAATGTAGGGGAAATAAATTAGCTTATTAAATTGAAGCAGTAGATATTACCCACAGATAGTGGATGCTCTGTTGTTGTTCAGCCAGTCCCTGGTTTCTATTGCAAGGTGTGCCTTGGTAACGCAGTTGCACATTTCTCCTCATTTAGTATGACAAGCAAACTGGCTTGCTATAGACGTAGGCACAGGTAGATGGTGTGTTTTTCTCTGGTGCGGCACTGATTAAAGGATTCCAACCATTTATCAGAAACTAGGGCTCATTCAGCAAAAAAAAAAAAAACTTTCCACTGTTTCAGGCTTCAGATCCTGTATTCTAATTTAGTTCAATTTACAATGTGACATCTGTGTAGTCTCCCACATTCACAGTTCTGTTGGCAACATGAAGCTTTGTATATTTAACTTGTTCGTCAAAATGCTGCTGCATTCCTTTAGTCTCTTAGTTTTCATTTCCACAGCCTGTCCTATCAGAGGGATTGAGACTGAGGTACGGCCACTTCACTCACTGCCCTACTGTAATGTGATGTTCACAAATGTCCGTCTTCAAAAAAACAACCCTGATCTTGTTGGAGAGTCTGTAATCTTTACTCTGATTTAGATCCTTTCTCATTTCGGATTGTTTTCCTCAAACTTGAAGTAACTGAGGGAAAGTTACTCGCAAAAAATTGGGCCTTTTATTTTTACACACAGTACAAGTAAAACCGTAGCTGTGGTTTGTACCATTATCAATCAATCAAGCAATTAATCAATCTTTATTTTATATAGCGCCTTTCATAGTGGACCACCATCACAAAGCACTTTACAAGATGCAGTAACAACAAGAAAATCTATAATACTTAAAATACAGAGAAATGCTATGCATAATGCATCAAATACAGTGGAAAGTGCGTAATACATGATAATAGCATAATACATGAAATAGTAGCAGCAACATAGCAGCTAATAGCAGATATCAGGCTTAAAGAGCATGGAAAACAAGAGAGAACAGTTGGGTCTTGAGCGTTGATTTAAAGCGAGCGACGGTGACTAAAACTACTCTTCAGGGCTCTTTTGGAGTACCAGTGATGTGCAGTAACACTAATAAACTTCTCCTGTCTCTTCTCTAGGGTGATTTTCTCTTCAGTGTTTCCATTTTAAGTGGGATCCTCTGCATCATTCTGGCTGTGGTGAAGTTTATGCTGGGGAGGATCTTGACCAGTAGAGCTCTGATAACAGATGGTAGGTATCTCCGAAAAGGAAGCATCTGTCTCTCGCTGCACCTAATGGAGACAATGTTCATTCATTTTAATAATATTGCAGGCATCCCATAGTTTCGAGTATTTCAAGCATGAATGATAGGCAGGGTAATGCACTAAATAATACCAAGGAGTTGGCTCCCTGAAGGAGATTTTTTAATCCAAGCAGTGGCATTTACTTTCGTAGCAAAGTTGTACAGAGATTATGTACAGAGATTGTAACTAAACTACACAACGCTTAGCAACACACTTAAAAAGTGTTGCACAATACAGAACAAGCAAGTGTGAGAACTGATCTGTTTCTAGTAACCACTTGTATGCAGTTGATTTAATAGGAAAAGGTGGATGTGATGACCACTTAATTCACCCAATTGTGCTGCTCTCTTTACACAAAGAGTAAGAATCAAATAATCCATTGTTTCATTTTCAGCATTTGGCTGCAATCTTATTTCCACATGGATTTATTACATCACTCCCTGGTAATGAATAATGGCTTCAACAGGGCAGGAAACAGTCTGGTCTAATTTGGAGTGCATTACCCTGCCTATCAACCTTTGTGTGTTCACTAGAGTTAAATTGTAATCCGGCTGTTTTCAGAATGCTCTGAGGCTGCGGGCAATGTTGTGTGTAGGCGTGACTAGACTAGACTAGACTGAGGTATTGAGACAGAAAGGAATTAAATTGGTCAAAATTGTGCAGTCAAACAGTTAGATTAAAACCACTTGTTGTTGTGTATTGTGCATGTCAATACTTGTCCAAAACACCATTGACAAGAGTGGATTCAATAATATTATTATTGATGCTTGGCACAGAGGAGTAATGCAGTTTTGATGACTGCCCTTTGGATATCGGAGAACACAAACTGACTCTCTTGGCTGATGCCTAAGGATTTGTTGATCAGTCCTGTTGCCATGGAAACACATTTACCTTAGCCAGCACAGGGCCCTGATATCCCCAGACCTGTCTGGCTGCTCTAGATTGATGTGGGGGTGGTCAGGACCTGGCACAGATTGACGAGGAAGGGGGTTTACTTTGTCTTTTGTAAACACAACTTGGTAAAAACAAATAATGAATCACTTCATCTCGAAATAACAACATGAAATGATCAGAATGTATGAAGGGAATGACTGTGTGGGGACTAGAGAATAGTTGTTGTCTGTAATAAAACTATAGTACCACATTGATGATAACAATTATAGGGACATTAACAAAATTCCAATATTTCCAACTCAATCCATCATTGTCAGATCCTAATTTTTGAACATTTGATATATAGAGGCTTTATAACCAACTTGCATTGTATATTGACAATGACTTCAGTGAATGCTAGTCCACTTTTCACTTAATCACTTTATGTTTGACATAATCTTGAGTGCTACAAAAGCCAGCGCCAGCTCTTTATCCCCCTAATGTTCTTGGGAAGATAAATCTTGACAGGAAGAGGCCGGATAATCGACGAGTCCCATTTAGAAGTAATTGATCTCCCAAATTACATTTTGTATGTGGTGACAGCACAGTATGCAATGTATTCTGGGCAATTTTTTGCATTTAATATTATGATTTTACAGTTTTTGAAGATATAGATAGCAGCGTCACGGGAGGCAAGGAGATGGAGTCATAACTGTAAGGTTAAAATTGCTTTGAGTGTGATATGATTATCCAGCTGCCAATACTTTCTAACACTGACTTCAAAGTGCACATAAGATTTGAATGCCAGTCACTCTAGTAACTGAGTTCTGACTGGGCAGCAAATCTGTTTTGCAGAGGCTGTGCTGATGAGACAAAGAGCTCAGTTAATTTCACTTTATAGGTCAGAGGAGAAAGTAGTTATACTTTCCTTTTTTTTAATTTGGATAAAAACATTTTAATGTTGAATATAGTTTTTATCAGAGTGTTTTAAAGCTAAAATGTAGATTACATTCGGCCCAGAATTCAACATTTTAAGCATGTAAAATAAAAATGTAAAATAAATGAACCCTACCTGTAAAAGGGAATTATTTTAATCCTGTGCTGCATAACAGGCCCTGTCACACTGAAGAAAATCAATCCTAGTTCTGACCTGTAACACCAAAACACAATGACAAGTAATGCTTATTTGTTGGGTCAGCACAAAAAAAAAAAATCCTTTTAGGACCAGTAAATATCTTCCCGGGTAGTGAATTCTTGTGTAATCTTTTAAATTACATGAAAAATGTGAAATCCTTTAAATGAATGAAGGAAAATAGCATCTGGACATTGGTGTTGAACTAGTTAGGTTGTTGTCTATTGTTAACGCAGTTCCTTGCTCTGTTAGTCTGACAATAAGATACTTCGGGTGAGACTGAGACTCAGTAGAACAAACAAGATTGAGTAAACAAGTTTAATAGTTTGCAAACCCGAGCGCACACTCAACACACACAGGTGTTTTAGGAATACCAAGCTATGCTCTGACTACGCAGAGCCAGTAAGCACAATATATACCTTGTAACCTACAGTTATTGCGAGCCAATCACAGAAGCTTAACTCAATATTAGCAACAACTTGGAAGATTAAGATGAGACCAATCATATGCAACAATAACAACGTATTTAAATTGCAAGCACCCTAAAATAATAAGTAAGTCAGTGACAATTCTGTGAAGTGCCACGGATGCAGCTTGCGGTTGCTAAATAAAGAGAACTTCCTCTTTCTAGCTAGTAGTCAGTATCTTTCCATCCCTTATATGGGATGGAAAGGAAGTATGTTCACAAACAACTACCCATAATGGTGGTAATACATTATTATAATATTATACCTAAATCTTATAACCCGTAATAGCATTTAAACCTGAGCATGGAAACCCTAACCAATCATAGCAGTAGCAACATTGTAATTTTCCTACCACAGGAGCCCCTCCTCATCACCCTTTTTTTTTTCTCCAGCTTTTAACTCTCTTGTTGGAGGGATCATGGGATTCTCCATATTAATCAGCGCTGAGGTCTTCAAGCACCACCCTAAGGTGTGGTACCTGGATGGCATGACAGGAGTTCTCATTGGACTCATTATTTTGGCTTATGGAGTAAAGTAAGTTTAAATAAAATGTTCAGTTATAACTTCATTTAAGTGAACTTTTTTTATAGGTCCCACAGAGGACAGAAGAATGATCCAAAACACCTTGGCTCTTGGGTTAAACGGAGTTCGTTTTAGTTTATAAGAAGCTGTGTGCAGGATGCGGATTCCAAAATGGGCAGAAATGGGTGTGGTCACCTAAGTGGGCGGGGCCCAAATGGTCCAATGTGCTGTTGGTTAACACATTACACAACCACAAGGGGCAATGAGTACTGATTTGATTCCAGGTAAACTGGTAATGCATCCTGTGGCAATACATATTTCAGTTTACTGACACTAGTTTTTCTGTCATATGGATGGATGGATGGATGGCCCCTTGACTTCAGATTATACATGATGCAGTATCGTTGTGTAACCTGAAACCTTCACCTTGTATTGCAGGTTGCTTATTGATATGGTCCCTCGGGTGAGACAAACACACAATTATGAAACCTTTGAATGAGTCACCTTGGGAACAATGACAGCAAGCACGCCTTCCAGCCCTGTACATTATTAAAGATTTGGAAATCAGAGGAACATTGACCAGTGTTATTTATTTCATTTATCATGCAGTTTGTCATTGTTGCAGTATTTCATTCTTTGAACCCAGCATGTAGTCATCACAAAGAAAAGCAAGCAGGAAAAGAGAAGGCAGCATCACCGCTGCCTCCCTTTGAGTGGTTTAAGGTGGTGTGGAGTGAATGGGGATCCATCAGATTGTATATTGGACACAGCACCTGCAAGTCTTTTTGAATGTCGTCTTCAGCTGAATCATTTAAAATCTCTTGAAGACACTCTTTTTAGTCAGTTTTAATAATATAAAAATGAACAGAGTTAAAAGGAATATATTTTATTGGATACACCTATTCTTCAAGAAGCACACGAAAGGATATGAGACCACACTGGACAGTCATCTATTGAAGTTAAAGACTAGCTCTCAGGGTTCAACTTTTTAAAATCTTAACTAAAGGATCCCTATCCCCTTTTCATTATTTTCGTCATGTACAACAGTCCACAAAAAAAGAGCAAGGGGTTTTTAACAGGGACCATGATTTAAAAGCTTTAAACAGAGCTGCAGGAAAGGAAATCAATGTCAACCAATGTGCTGCCCTCAGACATCAGTCAGGAGGTCAAGGGCAGCAGAATCTACATGGTGAAATGAACTTTTAATAAATTGCTGATAAAAAGAAAAGCACACTTGAATGTTTTAAATGGTAGCTGACAGCAACTGCACTCTTTAATCATTATTTCACACAGGAGCGAGCTGCTTTGATGGTATTAGCTTTATTCCTTTAGCAGAAGTTTTGAAGAGAATTGCTTACAACTTTTGAATTGCTTTTACCCTGAATCTCTATAAAAGATGATCTCACCAGTCTGCCAGTAGCTGCAGGATTGAGTTACAGGATCATATGGGTTTTGTGCCACAGTTAAGTTTCAAATTCATAGTGCCTGCATACTGTACATTAGAATCTGCAGAAGTTAAAACTCTGCTAAGAGAAATATAGCAGTTTCTATTGACCGCCTGTCTGGACGTTAAGATTTTTTTTATTTTGGATCATGCTGTTCTTTGTTAATCACATTGTAAGAGTTTCTTTTGGCTGGAGTTTGAGATCAAGTTATGCAGTGTGTTCAGTTCCATTGTAGAAATTTGTTGTCCCGTGTTATGAGTTTACAAACAAGAGGAATTTATAATTCGTGAATGACACACGTATGTGCTGACGTGCTGATCTTGTGCGAGTAATGTATGATAGGAATCCCAGCGGTATGTATGGATCTGTATTTACACAATGTCCAAGATGTGCTGGAAACGTAATGCTCTCACTCTTCCTGATTCATCATCATGCCATTGTGTCTGTTTTTAGCAGTAGTTCTTTCTAGACCTGGGGTTAATTACAGTAATTGTGCAATGAAATGTACAAATGTAGTTGAACCTTGATCGATTGCAGTTCAATTATGCGTGTATTTGTCATTCAATCATTGTATATTCAACCACTTTTGCTGACCCCATTTGTTTGGAAAAAAAACAAACACTAAAGTAGTAGTATGTTTCTGTATTTGTGCCTGTGATTATTGCTGGTTGTTTAGAATAAATAAACATGTTAATCTGTGTAGTATTAATTATAGTAGCATAATTGTAACAAATTTTAATTGACATTTTAGCAAACAATTCTGCTGTAATTGTACATATAATTAATATAATTATAATTTACCCCAGGTCTAGTCTAGTCTAGTCTTTGAATTCTGCATTTTCTTAAAATGTTATAAAATATATTATACTGGTTTATGGGTTTCACGTGCAATATACACGGAATGATACTTTGAGGTGTACTTGGGCATATCATGGCCATTCTTTCTGTTTGGTTTTATCCTGTAAAAAATGAGAACATGCATTTGGAATGTTTACTTCATCAGTGTCAAATTAGATATATAAAATATTTCAGGGGTTGCTGTACACAGGCACCAAAGTCTAGTAATCTGTTGACGCTTTGGGTAAAAGGTCTACAAGAACTTCTAATAGTCAGGCAAACTGTACAAAAAGACACACACCAGTGTTTCAGTTTGCAACTGCCAAACTACTCTATCTGTTTACATTTTTCTGTTATATATATATATATATACAGAATTTGTGCAGAGCAAAGCTTGATCTGCTTAAAGCCTATAGTACTATAAGAGCACAGCATTAAGAGTATTGTGTTAAATGTATAGCTGTAGATACTGCATTAGCACTACTGACAATGTATATTTATAAAGAATACACACAAAAAAGGAACAGCAGTGTGGAAATTCTGTGTCACAGAAAAGGTTTATTGAAAAATAAAGTTTTATCCTGCAGTCTACATCAAAAACTTGTGTTTATTTCTTTCTTTATAACTTGAGTTTATACACAAGCAACCAGTCTGAACCCATCAGTTCATAAATAGTACTGTACAGAGTATACAATCTACCCGACCTAGACTGAGACTGCCGGAGTGTAGACACGGACAACACTCACACATTCAGAGTGTGCCAAACTGCTGCAGCCCTCTGTCAGGAATAACAGGAGTGACATTAGGCCGACTCGACGCATTCAAATTGCAGGACTGCATTTTCTTTAAAACAAGCTAAAAACATTAAAAAGGAATACTGTAAAGCCATAAATATTTGCAACTAAAATAACTGACGAATCACACCCATAAAACCTATTTTTCTCCAGAAATGTTGCTGACCTGTTGCAATATAAGAATGTATTGTGAGTGGAATTTGATATTCGTAGCAAAAAAGAAAAACGCATAATATAAAGGCTTGTAAATATTTATTGCTTTACAGTAATTGCAAAATGGATTCTAAATCCGAAACAGCTACAGGACACAATCGGAAAGGGGTTGAGGGAGACAGCTCACACAAGCAATACATTTACTGCAAGTTTTGTCGATTAGCAGACACTCCATCCTGTATATCCTTGCAGGCATGCTTTCTCTATGTTTACAAGAATTGTCTTCAACAGGGAAACTTGCATGATAGAAAAATCCACCACTACAATAACGAGCAGATGCATCCACTGGTGCTTGAAAAAACATTACACCTCACAAAGCAATTTACACATCTGAAAAACAGCACTGACAGCCTGCTTAGCCAGATCCAAACAAAAGATCTGTTTCTATGTAGACAGCTGTTAAGGTTATTTGTTTATTTCTTTAATTGATTTTTTTTTTCTTTTTCATTGAAGGTAAGCCCACTATTTAGATGGTATCAGACTATTCCATTAAATCTACTCAGCAGGCACTAGTAGTTTCTCTAGCTCTATCTGTGGACAAAACAACAGCAAATCTGCCCATCAAAGGCACATTATGAACTTAAACAGTATATTGGCTGCAGGTAATTGTCTCTATTTACAAACATTTAAGCAACAACATAATGACGACAAGAAATAATAAGACTTAGATAAAACAAACTAAGAAAACTATGCCGAATGTAATTGTGTACTGAGTACAATATAAAAGGAAGTTCTTACTGGCATTTAGAACATATAGGGCACATTTCTTATAGTTTCTTTCTCCCATTAAACCCCCCACATCTGTTTCAAGAGAACATGCAGCAATTACTGTGTAATTGAGTTCCCACTCAGCAGTCATACAAGGATGATTTTGGAGAAATAATGAGCATATAAATACCTTAATTTAATAAAATAAAATAACCATGCTTTTTAAAATCAAGTTGGGTGCTAATAAAAAATGGTTTTCATTTTCATTGCAAGTCATTATAAACCAGTAAGTCCCCTGCCATCAAATAGTCCTGCTTGTGACCTTTCTTGTTCAGTCTTCCTGTGCTCTGAACCCTATTTAACAAAGGCAGGCACATGGTATTTTTTTTTCTTTTTTAAGTTAAGGTTACAGTAAAAAGATTTACAAAACAAAACTTATTCTCAAAATGCATAGGTTTTATTTATTTTTTTAATATGTGGATACCAAAAATATGGATATACCATAAGAAATAGGGCCAACTATATATATATATAGTTAAGTCAATTAAATTATTTGTTAAATAAAGTATCTTTAAAAAAAAAGTTTTGTGTCTCATAAATAAACTGCAAAAAATAAGTAAATTACAATTTTTAGCAGAAATTTAAAGCAATAATTCTGTAATCAAAATAAATAAAAGATTTACAAACGCCACTTCAACAATATACAGTGTAATTATACCTTCAGTATTGTTTTAGCAAATATATTCCTCAAGACAGTGCATTTTCTTTTACAACACTTTAAAATGTTTGATTTTTCTGCTGCTTTCTTTGCTGTAATGCTACCTATATGAACCAAACGAAAAACAAACATTTTGCATCAGGAACAGCCTAAGCAACCCTGTTCATAGACTCCCCTCTACCTGCCAGAGGCTCACTGCCTTTCCACATGGCACGGCCCCAGGCAGATTTCTTACTTGGGGTTCTGTAATTAGGGTGTGAAGCACAGTTTAGTTTTGGGCTATTATTTGTTACCAAATACTGCCACCAAAAAACAGCGCCTCACACCTGCATCTTAAGAAGAGTGAAAACGATGCAGAAAGTTCAGGCTGCACTTATCTAATGGAGGTTGCAATAAATGACCTTTAACCTTTTGATTCCCAATGTAGTTCTTTTACAGAAGCAATTCACTGTGCCCTTAGGTTAACTTAGGTAGGTAAAAGAGATGACTGGAACCAGGCAGCCATCATAACTGGGGACATTTGACTACAAAGTGGAACATAAAGGTGCACAGATACGACACGTTTGCACGACACATGTGGATGCAACCACACAAGGATTATATACATATTGCATATTGTCACTTGGTAAACAGACTACGCCTTGTTTATTAACAGCTTACCTATAACTTCTACTGCTATATTCCCTACACACCCTCTTCCACGTAACTGGCTATAGAAGTCAGTACATTTATATAACATGAGATTTGTACACTTACAAATACAGTTAACATTCTTTTCTAGATTGTTAGTTTTTTTTTTTTTATATTACCTCAGGAGAAACTACAGCAAACCTAGGGCTAAATGATTTCTGTGGATGTCATCTGTTGAAAACCTAGTCGAAAGGTTTTTTATTTTATTTTTTATCTCTTGGATAATAGAAGCTGGACATTCAAATGATCCACTTTGTTATCCAACACCTTCTTTACTGGCCCCCCATTGCAATTTGAGATGGAAATGAATTCTCAAATAGGTAAATGTTCAAAAAACACATCAATGCCACCTTAAACATTTTAGCACCACAGCCAGCCTGGTCTGACAGTTCTTTATGCGAACATTTCTGTTAATTTATTTAAGTTTGATTGATTTGAGTTTGTGCAACTTCTAGTGCCTGGGTCATTGCAATGTGCACAGCAGTACAATCACTGGACCTCAATTGTGTATTAAGTGGCCACTTCTTTTGTCATCAGTCTCCATTTTCTCCAGATATTCTTCCATTCTTCTTTGTGTAGATTTCAAAGTTGTGTGCGGGTTAATTATAATTCTATTGTCTTTTCTAACATCAAACATTCCTTTTTGAAAAAGGATGCAAAGAGAAGATACGGGTTGTTTTCCTTTTGACTAGGCAAGTGTGTTTCTTCTCTGCCCAGTAGAGTGGGTCCCTGTTACTGGGCTGTGGACATGTGTGGACCTCTCATGTCATTGCTTCATGACGTTTGTCAGCTGCTAGAGACACCCCTGGCAGAGTGCAACCTGTCCTTTCATGTAGTCCCGACAAGGACAGATGCGTTTAAGGTTTGGATGAGCTCCAGCACAGCTGAAGAGCAGCAGGTCGCCCTGAAAAACACAGTGCTTCCTCCCTTCATCATAGGCTGGCACCACATTGTCATTTGTAGACTCCACGGTCTGGCATTCTATTCCGTACCTGAAAAACAGTAACAGCATCATCACTCAGCCACAGCTTTTTATCTTTAAATGGATCTTTTTATCTTGCCAATGAGGTCTTGCTTACTGTACAAAGCAACATGCCACTGTAAACCACAAAAGAAGATGAGGAAGGATAAACTAGGACATCTGGTGGCTGGAATCTGGAATTACAGACGGGTTTAAAGACATTGAAGTGGAGGGACACTATTAACCTTGCAGCCCTATCAGCATACAGCATTAACGTTTTACATGAACATAGCGGAAGACAATTCCTGTTCTGTAAGTTAAGGTTATAATGTGAGATGTGGGTGTGGGCAAAAGTAAAGCAAAATGCACATTAAGTTTAAACAATACTTGCTCTGGTCATTTAATTGCATATATAATTAAATATATTTGTTTAATATATTAAGAATCTCCCATTTTCTTGAACAACTATAACATGAAACCTGCAGCGTCCTGGTATCGCACACAATATACACTGTATGTTTACCACATTCTTCCATGTTTTTTCCAAGTATTTAGTTAATATTTTTCAGTTTGTTCACATTCCCCAACAGTAATGTTAGAGTTAGTGACAGCTAGAAATCTTCTTTCCTTGTGTCAGATTGGAATGATTATTCTACTACCTGTGGCGTATAAAAGCGTTATTTCAGGCTTTGCTGTCGCGCAGAAAACAAATAAATAATAAATCAATAAGGGATCAAATCTTACAGGAGCTATTTATTAAGCAAGGCTTTAATGATAAGAAACTTTCTTTAAAAACATATTCAAAACTACTTTTAAAAATGCTATGGAGAGCTTCATTTGGAGCACTCATGCTGCTTTATGGTTTGTGTAGCTCCCAGTGCTCCTTCAATGCGCATGTGTATGCCCCCCTCCTATATCATGCTTTTTCTGCTGGCAGTATAGCGTCATACTGCTAACACTACAAAACACTGTAAAGCCCCATAGCCATTACTGCCTATAGCTGATGTTCCTTTTTTCATAGCACCATCCAACAGCAATTAAAAAGCTACTGAGAATGACTGTGAACAGGATGTTTGCTAGAGGCTATAGGTATTTCATTATGTATTTGTTTTTCAATACCGTGGCCAAGGTTTGGGTCAAATCCGTTTTTTCACTTCCAATTACTTTAAGAAAATTCCCAATTCCAATTCCCATTGCCTTTTGAATCAATCCCAACACATCACTGATCAGCAGCATTCTGTTAAAATGAGCTTCTCACAACTGCAAGCAAATTCCTTAAACTGAAGTCACTGTTTGTTAGTAAATTAAATTGGCTTCAAATGAAAGCAGTTGAACAATTACTATGTTACTATATTACTAAAATATAAATTCCAATTATAAGTCTTTCAAAGGCATTAGAAATTGATTTTAAAAAGGAATTAGAATTGAAAAACAGGCCCTAGATCGGACTGTGGCTATGAAAATCAACAGGTAGTTTTACTGTTTAAGTCATACATTGATGCCAGTAACAACTGGACAACCCTAGCTCTGATTCACTTCAGTAAGAAATGTTAAATAACCCTCTAGTGCCTCATGTATTTGTATGAGGTGCTCACCTGAGCAGGTCTTTGTCCATGTTGAGGTGCTGGAAGAAGGAGGGCTCACAGATTAGCTGTTTCTCCTGACAGGCTTGTTTGCAGGACTTCCCCGGTTCAGTGACCTTCACCTGGAGCGCACTCAGGGGCGGCCACATCACTTGACCATGGCAGAAATCCTGCAAACGCAAGACAGGGATTATTATTTATTTTATTTTATATATATATATATATATAATTCACTTTGTGTGCCAGACAAACAAAATAATTTATTCCTGCCAATGCATTTCATTCCCTTAATGACAACCTATTCCAGTTCAATCCAGAACACAATGAATGGAAAGTGCTAAATTACCAAAGATGAGGTGTTTGGAAATGATGAGCTTCTTTTCACTACTGTAATCTCCATGTTATAAATAACACAAACAGTGGAAAAATACAATCTCTCATCTGAGACATCTGTCGGGGCCTAGAATAAAAAATGTTAACCACAATATAAATTTATTAACTTAAACATTTTTCATTCCCCCGAAGAGGCTCTGTTAAACTGAACAAGAAGTTCTGACAAAGCAGCTCATGTGATGTTTAACAAAGAGCTAAATGCAAAACATGACCGTACACGGACAAAGGAAACAAGAATGAAAACAATAGCAACTATCAAAAAGAAATAGCTGTCGCTCTTTCAAGCTTTTATGCCGTTTTGCTTCAATTATCCTGCTTAGACTTTCAGCTTCCGAGCGAAGAACCTCTGGGACCTTAACAGTACTGATTCAACCACAAGCCTCTAAGCTGCACCGACGGCTGCATGGAGACATGGGTGAGAGGCTGCACAGAGACACACGTGACAGGCTGCACAGAGACACGCGTGACAGGCTGCACGGACCAGCAACAGGACAAAGCGTGGCAGATACTGACTGGTTCAACCTGCTGTAAATCATCAGATCTTGTTCAGACAAACATGTTAGAATCTACCGGAGCATGAACTGTGTTAGACCCTATAGAGATTGAAGATTCTATTGAACAAACACATAAACTGTGTTATTGGATTCCTTATGGGAATTGAAGATTTCATCGTGGAAGAACAGAACAATAGGAAACTTAAAGGGACAATTCTGAACAGCAGGCTGTTTGTCCAGGCATTCAGGATTGTTAAGTATAGCCTTTGATCTGCACTTTTACACATCAAATCTAATTGCTTTCAATGTAGCTAATTAAGCTAATTGAATAACTAATTAAGCTACATTTAAGCTTTGCATAGGCATTGATAAAGGAACTAGCAATTAGATTTAATTGATGTATTTACATAAAGAGCTTTAAGTAATCTTGCTATTTTGATAGACAAGTATGTTTAGACTGTGATGTTTAAGGTTGATAATCAATAGATTTGATCGATACCTCATACATATTTCTGACTTGATATGACTCTTCTGTATTCAGTAAATTTCTGCTATTCATTAAACCTGCTTGTTGTTTGATTGTATTGTTCATTATAATTCCTTGATCTAAACAAACTTATTCAATTGGTACTAATCACAAGCACATAAACTATAATTAAGTTAATGTTTCTACAAGAGGATTCAGGAAGGTGCCATGGCTTTTTTTTTTTTTTTTTTTTTTTAGTGTACAGTACTCTTTCATGATTTGATCATATAAAAATTTTGCTAATTCACTGATAGACTATGTAGACAGTAAACTGTACATCTACTGTAGTAACAAACTGTAAATGGGTCCTTTACAAATGTAGTATTTCACAATTTAACAACACTGTACCTGTAAACACAGTTAAAAGGGGACTGTTGTGTGAGATTTTCTTTGCAATGCTTTCTGAGACAGCTGCCTAAGTTTACATGTTATATGCACAAGTTTCTATACCGATCACCCCAAGGCAGTATTGGACACCATGTTCATTTACACTCTACCAGGCATCTCCATTGAGGCCACATGATGTCTTAAACTAGTTATCTAGGGTCCTTTTTACAGGAGCATGAAACATTGGAAGCCATTATCCCCTCAAAGTGTAACCTATCAACATGCTTCACAGTTGTTGACAGGAGAAGCTATTTTAGTTTAATATGATAACCTTGAAGCCACACGTGCTGGTGATTATAAATAGCACTGTGTATGTTGCCTACAGTGTCTTGCAGGCAAGGTGGTGGTGTCAGAGAGGGGCTGCAGTGCCTTTCAAGCATTGAAACCTGGGTTCGAATACATCTTAGGGGTAACAAGGGAAATTAATTTGGTGGTCTGACTCTAAAGGTAAGCCCAAAATAAATAAAGTTCATGCACGCAAGACATAAGATGAAAGGGTCTTATTAGGTCATTATTAGGTTAGAAAATTGAATACAAAGTTATCATCAGATGCCTCATTTCCACTGCGGACCGGGGCTGGCACTGGCCAAGGAGACTGTTTTTCAAACGTAGCCAACCTCTGAAGTTCTTGTCCTGCCTCAAAAGGTCACTGGGGGATAGTATTGTGCTGTGCAGCAGTACTATAATCAGAGAAAAAAAACTGCCTGAACAATGGCTGGCACAATTGAAAGAACGTTTGTCGCTATTTATCTTTTTGTATTCCATCGGCCGTTCTTTTAAATTTTGTCCCGGCACTGCTGTGGTGTTCGACTGATTCCATGTTCGCCAAGGACTTTGGCTATTTTCTCGAACAAGTGTATATTCCACATAGCGCCTATTATTTCCAGAATTCAGAGTCAGCAAATTGTTGAAATAATATTGCACTGCAGGAGTGAAAAAAGCTTGAAATGTGTAGCTCTGTTCCAGCAGTGGAAACACATGTTTTTACGACCAGAGCAAGAGCTGTAAGCATGATAATAGCAGAGGTCTAAGCAGAAGATGGAGACACTTTCTACTTTGTGTACATGTAGCAATAAACAGCATTACAAAAACAAAGCAAGATGGATAAAGTAAAACACGTATATTCAATAATGTACCAGCAACCCAAAGAAAAGAAAAACGAGAGTTTCTCATCTGGAATAATTTTTTCACATTAGAATAACTGTCAGCACATCAAGGAGACTCATTAAAACAGGCTCTTTTGAAGCATTGTGTAGCTGAAGATGAATGGCACCAGTGTTAGTGAAGCATTTTCCCACATCACAGGAGCTGCCATCTAAAATATATATACATTCCAACCTGCTTAATTATGCCATTCCTCGGCTCGTCCAAATCAAGACAGATTACCCTTGAAGCCTTCAACTCTTAAGTACTCTTGTGAGTGGCAGGGTGTGCAAAGAAAAACGCTGTAAACAAGCAGCGCTGAAATTCTTGCATGTGCCTTGTGTGTGTGATGAATACTAGACAGCATCGCACTGCAGTATCCAGGAAGATTGATCCTTCTTGATTCACTGTTGAAGGGCAGCGTGACTCTGCCACAGGGCTGTCTATTATAGCAGCTTATCCTCAGCAAGGACCCGGAACAGGAAAAATGTGAATATATATATATATATATATATATATATATATATATATATATATATCGATTTATAATATCTGTGTTTAATTAAGTTTTAGGAGCTTTGATGTAACTGTTCCCAAGTTTGTTAAATTATACTGATGTTGTATGATGTAAGTTCATTATGTCCTCTAGCTTTTTGTGTGCTTTTCTTGTTGATCTGGCAACACAGATGCACCTCATTCAGTCACTGCATGCCCCATGGGTTGAACTAATTATCTCATTTAATTGTAATATGCAGTGCATTTTAAAAACAGGTTTCAGAATCACAGCTGGCTTCTATTACTCTACATTTCTACATAGTCTTAGGATTTAGTTTTTTTAAAACAGTTTAATCTAATTTGGCGGGGTGGGGGTGAAAACAGTGCAAGTGCAACCCTTACTAATGTATCCTATTAGTAAGGGTTTACTTAAACAAAAAAGAGAGAAAATTAAATGACCTGGTTTTCGATGAAAGCGTTGACTCTTTGCAGCATACCTTCGCAGGTGAACTCATACGGCAGATATGGCTCAATCTATTAGACAAAGGAAGACAAACCTGTAATTTTGGGGGTTTTAAGGGTCCCAGCATGTCACTGGATAGATGTGAATAGGAAACATATACTTCAAGGTAAAGGTTGCTACACAAATATGAAGAAAACAGAAACACACTGAAAAATAATAATTCTAACATAAGCTGCCTCTCTCAGCATACTGTATACTTAATTATTTGCTCATCTGAACTGCTCTTACTTATCAGATCAGATTGGAATAAGCCCATTAAAAGTACCTTTATAACCAGCAGGATGGCATTTCCCATGGTTGTAAATAGATTTTAAAACTCCTAATGGCAGCGCTGCCACACACATCGTGGTCAAAGCCAAGCTCAGCCAGTTATGTCTTTAACCTCCAGATCAGCTATTTATCCTGCTAAGGTCAGCCTTTTGAACTCCTTCAATTTCTGTACATCTCAGACTAGAAACAGCTGGTTTAAGGCCTTACGCAACAGAACACAACTATTTAAAAACGTTTTCAAGAAAATAAAACTGCACCTATCCAAAAAGCAGGACTTCTGTACAGAAACTAAAAAAAAAAAATGCAAAGGCCTACTGTATTTTTTTTTAGATGCCAAATCTCATTGACAAGTGCACAGACCTGGATATCTGACAGGCTAATCCAGCATCCCATTTCTAAAACAGTAACTCAAGAGCAGGCCCCTGTCCATTAACATCCTGGCATTCAGCAACTTGGACTTGAAGATGCCCTTGCACATGAAACAACCCAGTGTTCATTTGGTAAGGTCCTGCCCATGATACATGGCAATGTTCCTACCCTTCAAACCATGCTGTCCAAGGGGAGAAGAGAGGCACCAGGCACACATTATTGTTTGTTTCCCCTTTTTATTGCCACACACAACCACACATAGATTACCCTATAAAAACTTGTGATTGTCACTTTGACACCACTTTAGAAAAGTTTTGTTTTTGATATAGCTATATAAATTTGCAATACAATGTTAGTGCAATCCAGCTCCTTAAGTTTAAAAGACTTTGTTTGTTATAAACCCATTAACACCAACTACTGAAAATGTTAAAGCAAATTAAATTGTGTAGCTTTTTTTTTTTTATTTGAATGTAAAATGTTAAATAGACATACTGACAGTTTGGCAGTTACTTCAATCACCATAAAGCTCAGCAGGCAACAAAAACTAGTGCAGACACTAAAAGTGAAGTACATGACGTGAGCCTATACCCTTACTGTACCTTCTGGCTTAGAATAGCTTTGACTGCTTTCTCCACTTCAACAGGATCCTCGATGTTCACTGTCCAGACATGAGGTTTCCCGATATACACTTCTGCGTAGGGGTGCTGAGATGTTAACTAAAAAACAAATAAGCAAGCTTTAATACTCCTTGAATACTGTTTCAAATAGTTTCAAAGTCTGTTCCTCCATTTTAAAACAATATGAATAATTTTATGAAAATACAGCGTCTCAATTTTACACCCACCAAATCAGCTTGGAATTGGCTGATCTAGAGACATGATTGGGTCTACCATTTGATGTGGGTGCATGCAATGTGCAACTAACTCCATTCACACTGGCTGTGAAGAATTAATAAGCACAACATCTTGACAACAGACTTCCACAGAAACAGGGCTCCAAACTTCCAACATATGTTGAAAACAGTACAGGAGGAGTCACAGCTCCAAGTCCCTTCACAACACTAATTGTACTACTTTGATCCTGCTCCATTTTTGCAATTAAAGCACAAGCCCTTGCTTGTTTTAAAAGACAGAATCTCCTTTCCTGTTTTGCTTTGTGGCTGGCTGCCTCTAGCTCTATCCAGACTATAGCGCAACATACAGTATAGGCCTGCATACTGACTTATTTTCTTATTTACAAAGTAGTGTTAAGAGAATCCACATTGGCTCTACTACAAACAGAAATAATATACTGCACTGGTGAATTAATTCCCTGGACAAGACATTTATCTACTTCCTGTATCCTGTTCTGGGCATGAATTATTCTTTGAATAAGTATCTGGAGGTCTAAAAGATTACATTAACCCATCAGTGCCCACAGAGAAGTGTTTTCTATTCTATAAATGGGTATATCTGCTTGTTCATTAGAAATGAAACTTGCAGAATCTTACCTCTCTCAGAGTTGGCTTGCCTTTGAAGAAGTCTGTGTTCTTGCTGCTTTTCGGTGGGTTAAACTTTGGATTCAGGAAAGCGCAGCCATTAGCAATAGCTTCCAATGGAGCTGGCCCTTCATAGGGGAAGGAAAGGCCAACAAACAGCTGCAAGACAAAAGAGCAAGAAGAGCAATCACATGGAAAGCTGTTTCTAATGGTTTGGTATCATTTGAAGGTTCATTCCAAGCAAGTAGCGCACTACTGTACTGGTTACATTCAGTTTTACTGTTAAGTGTCCTAATGGAAGTTTATAATCCACCTGTGAAAAAATCATAGTGTGTTTTCCATTTCTGGCCAAATGCAACTCTCTGAATGCAAGATTATTTCACATTTCCTGTGAAATAACCCTACATTCAGTTCACCATATACATAAGAGGTTTTCAGCCAAATGAATACACTATATTACAGAATCAGCAAAATACCCAGATTGGCTTATCCAATCTGACCAAACTAACTCTTCTAAAAACGTTTCAGGAACATCACAATTATCAGTTTGTTTTAGACAGAAAGGGCACATTAGCTCAATGCAAAAATAAATCAAAAGAGGGTATACTGTGAAACACTGGCCAGAATAGCCCTTCTGTGGAATGCTGGAGAGGTGGCTGTGGAGTAACCATCCAGAACAAACAGAAGGTCACTTCACAAAGACACAGCCAACAACAGCCCCTTTCACTCTGACTCTAGAAAGTACGAGTCAGAAGTGTGATTACAGTTCAGCTGAAATACCACAGGCCTTCTGGCAAAGCAGGACATATAGTGAATTCTCAGCTGGTTACATAAGGGTGTAAATATGCTGCTCAAACTCTTTGTATCTGTTATTTGGCTGAAACTGCTGTTATGGAACATCTGTATCTTGGATCTGCAGTCCCAGTTTAACAACAACAGATGGCAGCAAAGATTAATAATAATGACAAAAACTACCACTGTTCTCAATTTACATGGATGCTGTCAGCTGTAACAATAACCTTTATTAATCATATTGTATTGACATTGTTTAAATTGAAAGAGAAACAAAACCAAAAACAACAAAAATCTCAATGAAACAAACAACACACTGCAAAACTTCAGTATTATTAATGTCATATTAAGGACAAAGTTACACACACACAAAAAGGCATATGCTTATCATAGAAACAAAAAACTGTATTTGGCATACTGGTCTAAGTTTACCAAGTTGTTTTTTCTTTTTCTCACATCAGCCCATATTCACTTTAACGTTATCTGAGATAACAGGCAAGAATTCAACCTCGTAAGTTCAAGCTGTCTAATACGAGACTGCCATAAACACCAAATGAAAGGAACGATTCAGGCTTTTCAGTGCCTTGCTTACTCCAAAGAACTGCATTTACTTTACATTTAATAGAAGGGAAGTAACTCCGTGCTGTGATACCCCACTGACCGTGGAAGACTTTGTACTAAAACATTCTTACGTTTTTAATTTGCATGTTTATTCCAATGTTACACACTCCTGTGCTAGGATTAGCAAGCCACAGCAGCCAGGCCAATTATCAGTCAGAAAGCAAATATGCTGAGTAAACCTTTTATTTTATCTTAACTGTAGAAACAAAAAACAAAAAAAAAAACTTGCAATGGATATCTAAGCAAGCACATTAAGTACTGGCTGCTCACTAATAGCTCAATGACTGCAATCAAGTTTGGTGTGCTTCACAACAATCCGACCTATTCATTACACAGTCACAGCTTAATATTAGCCAGTGGGGTTTGAATATCTGCTCTCTATAATTTGCTTTTTACTCCCATGCTCTGCCGTCAATGTGTAAAGTCACAGAACATATTTTAGATAAGGGCGATTAAGGGCATTTTAAAATAAATTTACAGCCTAGGGTTATTTGTTATACTGTTCACACATAGTAAATGCAGATCGGTTTTATAAGAATGTAATATTCAATACATTGCAGTGATCTTGCAGATGTGTTATGGCTTTACCCACAGAAAAAAGAGAGCTGCCACATCTTGGCTATAATCAAATTCAGGCCTAAACAAAACAAATCTGACAAAGGAAAAGCACTCATTCTGGAAAATACAGTATGCAAAACCTGAATAATGTTCAGCAAAGTGTCCTTATCAAGCATTAGAATGGCTGCAATTCCTGTACCAGCTCTACAGGTATTTCAGAGTATATATTATGTCCTGTAATGACTTGTCTGCAGCAAAAGACATTGCTCAGGTCACACAGGAGCAATGAGCAATGTGGTCTGATGAGAGGGAAGCGTCACTGTGGCAAACAATCTTCTACTGAAGGACTGCTTTATTTGTTACACTGCTGCCCTGAAACAGGTGGGAGCTGCAGCCCAGTGTTCCAATGTTTGTTGTCATCACACTGCAGAAACATCACGGAACATCGCAGGCAGACGATAAGATACGATTAGAACACTATGGAGTCACGCCGTACCACAATACAGCACTGCTCAAATATCCTGGGCTTCTGCTTTTCAAACAAGCCCCCTCACATGAACCTCATGTGCAAACCTTGCACACGGTGGCCCTTGTGTTAAGATCTCCTTTTCCAACTGTTTATGTAAATAATCACTATATATATATATATATATATATATATATATATATATATATATATATATATATATATATATATATAAAAAGCATTACAAAAACTACAGTGCTGCATTCTTTTCTAACCGTGTAAAGTTAAAAATGACATTGCACTTACGGGGCTTCGGACCTCCGCAGTAACTAAAAGCTATAATTGAGTTTTGAATTTTCAGAGGTCATGGTCAGCTACATTCACTCTGCATTAAACAGCTTCGGTACCATAAGGTGTTGTGCTGCATAACACTGAGGTGGCACTTTTATAAAGCACCTTCAGCTAATGGATATTCAAAAAACCCTTTCAAATGCCTGTCGGTTTTGTTTGCTGAATTTAGTCACTTTTCCTCTCATTCGCCTGGGTGTTTTATGACAGGTTTGAAGATACTGTATGTCTTTTCTCAGTTCAAGAGTGCAATTAGGGATTCAATCTGGAAACAGATATGATGCTTTAAAAAAAATAAGTAATATATATAAGTAATTTCAACAGAGAAGGGCCTGATTTCCTGATAATTGGTCCAGTTTTATATGACTCCACTACTAGTCTCTACGGCATATCTGAATCACACAACAGGGTATTAATCATCCTGTTGTGTCTCATTTCACCTATTCACATTCAATTTCTTGCAGGACTTGGGAAAGGTCATGTCCATTCTGCATGCACCTACACAAATACAAGTTTGCTTGGTTAACATTCAGAAAGCCTTTCACATCAGAATTTTTTTTTTTAGTTTGCAACTAACAAAATATTGACTTACAAGTCTAGTTATAAACCTTGTACTCATTGAGACACTACAACACCAAACAGCACCTTATACAGGGCAAGCATTGGTGGACATTACACAGGGTGTGCATTACATTCAGACAATGACAGGAATCAAAGGCACCATTCAGCCAGTCAGGTTCTGCACAATGGTTTCTGAATGACAACAGTGTGATTTGTGATCATATTAATACTTGATTCACCATACCTCATTTAGGTTTTACAAAACAACAGAACATCTGCAGGGCACATTGAGGCCTTACCGTATTGTTAGATGAGCAATACAGTAGACTGGGCTTGTAATGCAATGATATTAAAAATTCCCCAAAATATATACAATGCCACATTTTGTTTAGATTTGTTTGTAAATGACTTGGTGTTTCATGTGTTGCGTGTCTCAAACACAGCGCGATCCATTTAAGCTTCTTCTTCAGTGATGTGTGACTGAAAGGTTAAGTGAATAACATGCACTTCTTCAAACATCCTGCAGTCTAAGGGACTTGTGCACAAAGGAACAGCCTGACAACCTCTTGCCATTTACCTTGGTCTCTCTCAGTAGGAACTGTAGTTCCCGGCCACTGAGGATGCCATGGTTTTTCACGTAGCTGGGCAGGTGGGCTGTGCTCGTTCCGTGAACCGTGCCGTGGACCTCCGTGTAGGTTTGAATAATGTCCAAATATTTCTTCTTGTCCTGCAAAATTCAAAACTTTGCATGAGTAAAAATAATCCTCTGTACGGTGTTCGTGATGAAGCCCACCCCAGTGTGTGTGTGTGTGTGTTTTAAATGGATGAACAGATTGGTATCACAGGGAAATGTATTCCAGTGGGTAGGTATTTAAAAACTTTTTTTGGCTGCGTACATGACTAGGAACAAGATTATATATAGCAGCTTACAGTCGCTAAACTGAAAGGCCTGCCACTGAAGCCAAAACCTATGTACAGTAGTCATTCCCCTGAGCATTGTTTTAAGTGCTGAAGGTTTCTGTGATTTGAGCCACTGTAGCACGCCTTTTGCTCGTCATAATATGCCGCATATGTCTGAGGGCTCGACCTGTCAAAACACGCATTACCATTCCAGAAACAACTGGGAGGCTGTCTCAATGGACACGTTGGGGAATGGGAATGTGGAAATACCATTTTCCTCACTGAAATCCAGGAAGTGAAACTGCAGCCCTCAATTTGGATTTGGATAACTACACAGCCGGGGTGAGCTCAGTTCCTAGCAGTGCCAGTGGATACTCAAGAGAATCAATACACCAGCACACTGGAACAACAACATACTCAACTGCATAATTTATTTTATCACCAGTCTGATTACATTTATTGTAAAACTAGACACGACAACAACATGCTTCTCTGCCAACTATCAACTCTTTTGCATTCAGTAGGCATAGTATATTTCAGACATATTTAAGCCAAGAGAGAAAAACCTGATGGAAAATGTTTTTATTGTAATCCCTTTGAAATGAAACAAGTTTCTCACACCTTAAATACACACATTCAGTGACGGCTTATTCTGTTGATAAAACACATGACAGGTTAAAGCTAAAAAAAGGTCTCGAGTGTCAGTAGAAATTTGCTTGTCAGTGATAACCAAATTGAATTTGAGAATTACAGTAGGCTTGCCAAACTGAGAACTAAAGCAATCATTTTCTCTTTTCACCTTCTCTTTGGAATAATGGGTTACAATATGTACCTAATATGAACCAATAGCCTCATTATCTTCACAATTCCATGGGTACTTTTAAGTTTAATTAAGTGTACAGATCACTTGCAGTTCAAAGCTATCTTAGCTGTACTTGAAGTTACAGGCAGAAACTGGGTTGCACAATGTATTAGAAGTGCATTCTTTTTTCTAAACAATATAGTCAGTCTAAATGCAATGGTGGCGGATACACACAATGGCTTTTGCCTGTGTGGTGAAGAAGTGGTAGCTTTACTGGGTGCAGCCATCTGAAGCTCCTCAAACTAAGCTCAAACTAAAACACTTGGTGCAGTATTATTAACACGATACAGGGATTATAAGGTGGGAGACTGGGGTTTTGCAATTTCGACAGTAATGTACAGTATGCTTTCTTTCCAAGACAGAAACTGTTCTGACCTATAAATAATATTTACACCACTCTGCAAAAAGATATGCATCATACAGCGTGTTCATCGAGCTACCATGATCACAAATGGTAGTTACTACTTCATACATAACTCAAAAGACTCCCACATGGCACCCATCACACATTTTCTAAAAAAGCCCTCTAGACAGCTAAGCCTTTTTTTCACCATCATTACTGTATTCATGAGAGAATTATCAGGCATATATCCCCAGACAGGAAATACCGTAAAACAGTGTGAACAGCGGCACATCTAATACTGCCACCATTAGCTCTGCTAATCCTACTGCCGGTTCCTCACACTAGCACTACACTTTTTAGATGGCTGAAATGTTCATTTAAATCTTTTAACAGGAGGCATGGGAAGCTGTTGAATCTGCTCACTGAAACGATTTACTGTAGCCCCACTTCCAATATAGTTTTTGTTTTTAACCACAGCAAAATGTGATAAAAGACACTATGAGAAATCTATTAGGATAGACTGCTGCATCTTCGATAAGACTGTCTTAAACTGTTTTGAAAAACTGAAGTTTATTATTTTTTTTTATTTCAGCATTTTCCAACGCTCCGGATTTTTAAATATTTATTACCGGCTATTTGCAAAGCACTTTTTCTTCGTAGCGATAGAAGACATAAAGCCTCTGGGGTTTTGTCTCAGTCAGTCAGTAACTTGCCTTTCTCATTCTGTATGAATAAGAAAGTAGGACTTACATTAAACACAGTAGACTTTGACAAACAATCTACAGGATGTTCCCAATATACAACAGTTCACTTCACAGAAATCAGGTCATTTCTTATTAAAAAAAGTCCATGAGTTCCAAGTGCTAAAGATGTTTTTAATGTATAATGTTAGCAGTTTTTTTTTTTTTTTTTTTCCAAATACATTTTTCATGTCATGTTACTTTGCTGAGCTGGGTTTAAATTTCAGGCATGTTATTTTGTCTTTCTAAATAACCAAATCAGACAAAAATGCTTTCATAATTATTTTTGGCAGATTTTTCTAAACGGTAAATATTTTCAACCATTTAACAGAGCAACAACCTACTTCAAACACATTTTGACCCTGCAAAATAAAAATAAAAATTTTCATCATGTTTTTAAGATAACCTTCATTCTGACATCTAGATGCTTCTATAATACTGTATCATCCCAGCTTACATTGGGGGGATGGACAGATGACAAAACAAATAATATGAGCTGTACTGCAAATGATTGTTTGGCTTAGCTTTAGACATCATAAGCTTCTTCCACATCCCATCCAGCAGACATAATGAGTCCTCAAAATTCAGATGCAATCAGGTACTGAATGCATGTCAGCAGTATTAACAGCTTTTTAATGACTTTACAGTGATGAAAATATGGAAAGCAGCAGATTATACACAAAGGATTTACTTTACCAGTGCAGACTGGTTAAACACATGATGTCTATTTGCCATCTGTAAATGTATTATAGACCTCAGGAATCAATCACTTGTTTTTACACTGCAAGAAAATGGCAGTTACATGTGTGTGAGAACAGTCTGTACAGTACAGTACCAGAATGAACTGCTGGTCAACACCTCTGAAAAAGATCCATGTAAAATACAAGGAAATCAGGCTTTAATATTTCTGGGAGGTATTCAAATGTTTTAAACAATGCACAGTAAGACCAGCTGCCCTCCCTCCCATGACCATGAAGTTCATTTGGTTACAGGTAAAATACATTTAAATTGGCAAGCACGCTGAAAAGTAAAAATGATGGCATGATTACTAACTGTCTGGGATATAAGACACTGTGAGCTTCAGGATAATTTACAACTATAATAATTTATAACTACATAAGCAACAAATGAAAACACTACTCAACTTTCCAGGCATTTTGCAAATATATTACATGTTCCCCGCCTTATTGTAACATTATCTCTGATGCTGCTCGACTTCCAGCTCTGTTTAATCCCCTTACAATAAAATCCTTTGTATCCTACAGCTTACTGTCACCTAGAAAATTGCATCCAAAAATACAGAGGACAATAAAGGTGGAGAGAATCGACACTATTCCTTAGATTTACTGCTGGAGTCGCTTTAGAAATTGGAAGGAAATTGTGAGTACTTTCTATTTATGAAAAACAGTGTAAACCAGGTGCACAGACATATGGAACTAGACAGGCTAAAACTGATGTTCATACCATCAGATGGACAAAATTACTCTACCAGATAGAACAATTTTAATGTGTTCACTAATTAGCATTCAAGATAAAAAAAAAAAAAAAAAAAAAAAAAAAAAAAAAAAAAAAAAAAAACTAAAACCCAACAGTTTCCTTCTCGCTAGCTTATCTTTGTTTGACACTAATCACAGATGCTTCAAAAATACAGTTTTTACCTCAAGGGTTTGTGTGTAAATTGCATGTATATGCTGCGTGAGAAACTTTACCATGGGCTGATTCAGTCATTTCCTTACTATAAAGCTCACTGATGAAAAAAGTCAGCACAAGATAATTCCTACTCTTAAAAAGAAAAAAAAGTTAATCACCAGTTATTTCAAATAGATTAAGGTTTATTTAGAAACTTTAAAGCCTTACATGTGATCGTACGCCTTCCAACATAAAAAAAGTTACCACGGCAATGTAAAAAGAAAAGGGGTGCAGTATATCAGGTGTTAATAAGAGGATGCACCTGTTCTTTAAAGGCTGAGTGAGAACAGCACCATATACTGTTGGTAGATCAAGCAAGATGGGTAAGAAACTGACTATTGCTAACTAGTATACTATTGCTAATTAGTATTATCAAAGTGATGTCTGTATAGATAGCCAGGGATATGCCTCTCATGCAGGGGATAGTAAAGGCACTCATGCTCGTATAACTGATGCTGTTAACATGATAAAAAGATACTAAAATGAATCTAATTTGATTGCTGCATGAAGGCATTAACTGGATGCTCTTCTAGCTCTTCAGTAGGATCACACTGTTTCACAGAAGAAGATAAACAGTAGTGCTTTTATAACTCACTCAAATTGCAACAGCTAGCTGCAACCAACAGGGAGGACAAAAATAGCCTCACAAATATTACTGGGAACAAACCAATCTCTGAGACAAAGTGTGCGTGTAACATGATTCACATTCTGGAACAAGACTGCTTGTTAGCTGGAAGTCTAATAAAACAGTTCCTGAACAATTAAATATGGTGTTAGGACTGAGGAGACCAAGCATTAATTAATAGCAGTATCAATGTGTGTGTGTGTGTGTGTGTGAGAAAGAGAGACAGAGAGCGAGCGACAAAACAGCATGTTGGTTAGAATTGCTCAAGGGAGGGGCCAAGCATGAACGCAAGGCTTGTCAATAATGTATGTGATCAATATACTGCACTGGGTAACTAAGATCACACCCCTTTGTAAAGCTCCATGCCACATAAAAAATAACCTGAGACTTACAAACACTTTGATCCTTTCGGTCAGCTCTATAAAAAGGCAGGCCAATTTTTCTGCCTGAAGAGAACATGAACAGCACTGTTAGAGGGATAAAATAACCAGGATGCTGCAAAAGCCCTTCCAAGTACCGTTTCCATGGAGATAATGCTGCAACTAAACTGAGCTGACCCGACTCTCGAAAACAGGCTGCTTATCCAGCGGCAGTCAGTCAGTCTGCAGACTGTGTATCAAACCAAAAGAAATCTGCTCCAAACAGAACAGGACTGCTCTTTCAAACAGAGATGTTGTCTGACAAATAAATCAGTCAAATACATTTTTGATACAGCATTAGCATGAAATGTGTGAGACTCAAAACAATATCCTGGCAGACCTAAAGTAACTGTGTGTCAGAGTGTAATCTACCCACCCACCCCCAGGACATTTAAATTGTAGCCACTAATCTCAGACAGATCTTGAATATTTTCACTAACTTTGTTGTTCAGTGTACAATCCTCTATAGATGCATTACAAAAACAAAACAAACATTAGGTGCCAGGTAAAAATACATTTGAACGTGTCTTGATATCTCTGGATCTGCAAACAAAAAAGGCAAGTTAACACTGCCATCCAGAGACCTACTGTTGGCAGTCTGATCCCATAAATTAAAGTTGTCACAAAGAACTAGGGTGGCCCGCCTCAGTTTTATTGTCAGTGGCCTGTTATTATTATTTGGTGTGTAGTTTTAAATGCATGTACAGTGGACATTATGCAGTGTCCATACTGTAAGCAATGAAATTACTAAAGCATTACCCTAAAATAAATTATATTTGACAGCACCTTCAGTCAAGATGTTCAGCTCAACAATATCGCAGCTCAAAATACAAATCTATCATTGTTAATGGTGGATATGACTGTGATTACAGTAGTGCAGTAAATATCACTGGGAGCTGTCAAATAAAACAATAGTTAAGACAATTTCAAGAGACTTAATTAGACTGTAATAGTGGTGTCAAATCGACCTGACATTGCCTATTTTATCTGAATAGACTCCTTTGTCTGTTCTTCTAAATTGTAGAAAAGTCGTAGCTAAACAAAAAAAAAAAAAAAAAAAAAGCTTTTTGAAGCCCAAGGGGGTTACATTTTGTAAGGAACAGTCAGATATTCTTGACTTATTAGCTGTACATTCAAGTATAATGAATTCTTTCCCTTTAGCTGTTTGCACATGACGTCAGACAGCTCTGACCATGACTTTCAGTCCTAAACAATGCCTTACTCTGTTGCTCTCCATTACTGATACTGCTTGTGTCCCGATATCACAGTGCCCTATCTACAGTACAGTACAACCCCAGGGAATACAACCACTGTTTTTAGAGGAACAATGAGAAAAACGTAAGCCCGTAGTTCTGGAAGGGAGATGAGTCACCAGTTTTTACAAGCTAATATAGATAAATAATGTATGAAGTAACTTTATGATAAATATGACACATGATTGAACATTTAAGCACATACATTTTTACAGCAGCCTTAATTACAGCCCAGTGTTTACACAGTTGTGCCTGACGAGCTGTGTTATCAGAAACAGAGCTGCCCTACTGATTTCACACTTTATTTGATTCCGCCTCTCTTTTTGCAAGGTCATCTTCTTGTTTGCCATTCCTACCTTTATTTATGTGAAAATGCTTTATTTTGTAAATGTGTCAGAGGTAGGTAATTATACACTGCTTTCATTTTCACTGAAGCAGCAAGCGATAACATGTCATAGAAACCAACAGATGCTAATTTGACAATTTTTTACTGTCAAATCTAACTCATCATTAACATTTCTCGTTATATGGTATACACTGTAATCTCAGAACAGGTGAAATAACCTCTAAGCTCAGTGTTGTCTGAGCTTATAGGTTATTTCCTAAGTGTTAAAAACAAAAACTAAAATGAAATGATTATTTTTCTCCCCCCATTAGGCAAGCAGAAAGAAGACAGATGGTCACTTTCTTCTTGAAATTTTATTTTGTATGTTTTATTTTTTGAAAAGGGAATGCACAGTCATACCACTGTAGAACCATAAGATGCAGTTTATATTTTTTCCAGTTCTTGCAACAGGATGCACTGATTGACAGTATCAAAGGACTTCTTTAAATCCAGGAACAGTGCCCCCACCACAACCCCTGATCCCGATCACGCAGCTCTCCAGCACTTTCTATAAAAACTAGATTAGCCTTGCCCTAAAAAGCAAATGGCCAGTCACTAAAAATATCCAATAATCTCAAAATAATTCACTAGTTGCTTCGCAGTTGCCCTTTCCACAACCTTAGCTAGAACCGAGAGAAGGGCAATGGGTCTGTAATTACTAATCTCATTTCCATCTCCAGATCTGCCCTCTTGCCTCCAGATGGAAATCAACCCTGTTGGAGTGACACGTTAACCAGCTCTGCAACAAGCTGAATTATCCCATCACTATTACACTTTTAAAATGTTGTATAGATGTTGCAAAAATATCTTTAACTTTAGAATCCTTCAATTTGTTAATATCTTTCCCTATTTCACTATAGTTTGTAGTATTAGGTAGTAAAACAGAACTATTCTGATAATTACACTAAAAACTCTGAGCACCCCTGTCTACTAGCTCAACAGGTCCAAAATCATTAGCCAGAAGCCTATATGGAATCCATGATTACACTTAATGAGTGCCAAGTAATCCCCAGAATGACCTATAGCTCCGTTCTTATCACTGGGGGAACTTGAATTCTGTGGAACAAATAAATCACCCTTACTCCGAGTACTAATTTACCAAGCTAACAAAACATGTGCAAAAGAAAAAAAGATCACCTCTTTTGTCAGGGGATGCTACAAGCTGTCTATGAATCATTTACCAGAAATGTAATAGCAAGTCAACATTCAGGCAACTTCAGTAAGGAGCTGAGCTTTTTGACAAACTTTCCCAGGTCAAAGAAGAAAGGCAATAAAACTGATTGTGTCAGCAGTGGCACTGTGAGCTAATCAGAACTAATGCAAATGTCAGACGAAGGGGACGGGGGATTAAAGCGATTCATTTGAAGCAACTTCCTATTTAAATCTAACATTTTGATCAGGATGCTTTTCAGTTTTATGACTGAGGACTAGCATATATAATGTTCACAGATTTGCCAAAAACAAGTCTCTCATATAATGGCGTTATTAAAGCACATTAATCCTCAGTGGTGCACCTCACAAACATAAGCACTGTATTTCCACCAACTGCTACTTTCAAACTGTACAGAGAATTAAAATAATCTACAGAATATATAAACACTTTGTAATATGTATTCCAGACAACCATGTATTAAAGATCACCTGTATAGAAGAAACCTGTTTACAAAGACCAAACCATGTTGTATAACAAATGCATATTTTCCATAGTATATTGTTTATGTACACACACACACACACTTTTATAGTGTTTATGAGTCAAACAAAACTTCACACAGGGTGCAAGTCAAGAACAAACAAAATATTTGGGCACTTTTAGTTTAGTAAAAAAACAAACAAACAAACAAACAGACAAACAATAATCACTATTTAATATCTGTTTCAACACTACAAGGACTTATAAGGTAGGTTTTGTTACACTTTCCTTCCTTGTGGAAATTTTCTTGAACCAGCAAGGACTATAAACCAGCCCACACCCACACACAGAAAGGGTTTTTATTTAATTGTGTGTAGATTTGTTTTGAATGAATAGGAAGTAGTGTAATTGCACCTGACATTCTGTAAAAAAATAAAATAAAATAATAATAATAAAATAAAAAGCAGTTTTATAGTATGAACTGAACTGAACTGAACACCAGCCTGCTGCTTAACACACAGCTCGGTATCTTACTGAATACTCAGCTAGCTGGATCTTCCTCCCACAACATTCTGAGAAAGCATCTAACAAAAATCATCTTAACATTGATTAACTCTCAAGCGCTGCACAATATGTTTCTTCTGGCTAAACCAGCAGCCCAAGCCAGTTAATGGCATGGAGCTGGAACAACGAATCAATAGTTTCAGAGGAACAGAGCCCTTTTTATCCATTTTATTTGTGATTTGCACGCAGGCACCTCAAGGCAATGAAGAGGACTGTGCCATTATTATGCTTATTTACCAAGAGGCACCTTGTGATGTGTTTCAATCTGTTTCATCCCAGGAGGGTTAACAACACTACACTGCGGAAGGGAACATTTTTAAACACGAAGCAGCAATAAAACCAGGAAACTACCAGCAGATTAATTTTATCTATAAAGGTATATATCATTGTTATATTATATATCATTATCAACTTCTAAGAGCCCTTTGCAAACTGTACTGCAAGCACCTGTATTCAGTTCCAGGATAGCTACTGGTATCATCTGTTAACAGTCTGTTTTAGTGCAGACGATCACTAGTTTTAAATTAGTAGCTGGAGGGCTTAGATAGTACAGTTTCGTATCTCATATAACCAATGCGGCTAAATTGCTGTACGAAAGTACGTCATCGAAAGGCGTGTGCTAAAGAGACAGTGGGGGTTGTTTTCCACTGCTTTTCCCTGCATGATGCAACCTCATTAATAACACTGAAAATAAAAATGGCTACAAATGTTTGCTCAACTTCACCCATCTTCGTTTGTATGCATGTTCAATCCCACAATTGAACAAGACCTTTTACTGCCACACTGCTGCTTCCTCAGTCAGCTATACCTGACAAAATTACACTGGAACGCAGAGAGCCATCTTTTACTACACCTCGCACAGACCATCCAGCTCAGCTACACCTGGGAAAAAGCAGTGAAAACAAGGCACTAGATAAGTTTTTTTTTTTTTTGGAAAAAAATTAAGTTTCGCTTACCTTCCAGAAGTTAGCCACTTTTCCATAGACAAGGGATTGATTTTGCCTTTTGATGTCATCAATATGCTTTCTGTCACTGGCATTGAGGTGCTGCTCCACCACAAATCCAAGAAAGCTGTTGTCTGGTGTGTGCGCTGCAGGTAGAAGATGAATGACACATCATATTCAAAACCATATCTTTTACTAGTCACTGAATATGTTGACTGTTTTTTGTGCTGTAAATTACAATATAAATACACAGGAAATTCTTTGTTTTTTTGCTGTGAACACAGCCATGAACTCAATGTGATGCTGGAAAGTAACAACTTGCCGGACAACAGTTTATCTGATTTTATAATCACCCATTTCTATGTGACACACCACAGCTTGCCCACTGTGATTTTCACTGGTGTCATTATTAAATTCTTCTTGATATAAAAATGAATATTAGTCACCCGGATTAAAATGGCTTTGGGGTCCACCATTTATTTTCCAAAACCTAACTGGCAGCTTAGTAACATTATAAATCTGACATCTGTATAAGAAATTTAACCTTCAACACACTGTGTAATAATCCCAATTTCCCATCTGGATCATTCCTCTAAATCAATGGCAGAAGCTAGATATAAAATGAGCAACAGATGTGCGCAGGAGTGTGCAATGAGGAAACTGATCTCTAAGTCTTCAGTAAAAATAAATAAATAAAAAACTAAATTGCACTGCAAAATATAATTTGTACTGCAGTGGAAGAGTGTAATTGAACATGGAACAATGCAAAGCTGCTTCCAGGGCATTGATAGGCACACTGTTTATTTGCGTCTGTTGCCCAGGTCAACCCTACTTTATCAAAAGCACTGTGAAATCGCATACCCGACCTGCATGACACTGGGTCCTGCCCGGGTAGGTTCTAACCAGGGTACAGCAAGGGGCTTTAGATGTACTAACATCTACAAAACCACAGGTAATTTATTTCTGTAATTTATAATAAATATGGGTCCTCAAACCTAGGCTCTCCTGGCTCTTGAAAAGAACAAGCCCACGAGGTGAACCTCTTCTGTGCCTGTCGGGAGAGGGATGGATGATCTGTTTCAAGACCATATCACATCATCTTATTGGCATAGTGACACTCATTATTAGTTTTTGGAAAGTGCTGGGATGCTTGCTACAACAATGTTTTCCACAGCTTCTCTGTTCTCACCAGAGGTCTCTGGGGTCTAGAAGCTTGTGGTAATTTCTTCTGGACATTCCTTATTTCTACCCTGTCCTGCTCACAGTAGTTCTGTTTCAAAAGGAGAACATCTACACATTACATGATATTAAGTTATTCTACTTAGAAACATAACATATTTAACCCCTGCAAGAGAGATGCTAGTATAATTGTCTGTATCGTCTTTTCATGCCTTCAAGCACAGCTCTGTAGCACACTGTGCACCAGCCTGTTCCTGAATAAAACCACCAATATGTGTTACACATGCAGTTAATAATAATCTCGCTAACATTTTGCTAAACTATAGTATCTGTTATAGAGGGTTACGCCAGTCAAAACAATATAATAGTTGTTCACAACTGGATAAGTAACTAAAATAAAATCTTACTGTTAAAATGTGTTTGAATGGCAGGTTTGTTCGGATTTGTAGATTTATTTTGGGAGGGAAAACCATTTGGTCACAAACTGGATTAATGGACTAACAGCTTTACAGTTAATTGCATTAGAGGATTGGACAGAAGCCTCCATATCAGAAAAATCCTGTATGGTCAAGTGAGGACCTGCAGACGACTTATTATTGCATGTATCCATGGCAGACCTGTAAGCTTCACTTCTGAGATGATAATCAGCCATTTTAGAGATTGGTGTTTGCACACAAAATACTACACTGATAAATTAATGTTGGCAAAACATTTAGTTTTGAACACAGCTTTCACAGTACTTTCACCTAATAGAATGCACCAGGCTGTGACAACTGTTTCCATCAGTTAATTTGTATAAAGAAATCTGGCAGATAAAGAAATAATACACTGTACATGTGGAACAGACGTTATTCTATATGACTTCCTTGTTTTTATAATCAAGTAGCTTGATATACTATAAATCAAATAATTAAGCAAAGTACATCCTTATTGAGGACTGCTTTAAACTAAAAAACAGTAAATATCGAGCTCATAATACTGCATGTCCCACTATGAAAGTGTGATTTTCCTTTCACAGACTCGAGACTCTGTGATCATTAAACCTCAGGATTCTGTATGGACAACTAACAAGGGTATTCAAAACATAACTCTAAAACAAACTAGTGCAGGTAACTCAGTTACACAGCTGTTAGTAGCTCATTGGTAAGAATCCCTCCAAGCTGCAAGGTTGCAGTTCAAATGTAGTTTTGGATTATTCAGTCTATATGATCCCATGGAGCTGTTGAGAGTTCCACGTCTTTAGAATAAGATGACAGACACACCAGTCCAGTCGCTCTGCAGATGCTAATGAATACTTATTTTTGTAATTATCAGGATTAGGTGGCCTATGTCATACCCACCAACTAGTTCTCCATCGTTTCTGGTGAAACAGATCAGGAAACAAAAAGGGATGGTCTATTAAGCTCACAGTTTTGCCATCACCAATGTATCTCATGTAACCTCTGGTAATTAACTGCTCCCTGTGGCAGCAGTTACAAGCTGAAATAGTTATTTACCAGTAACGCCTGCCCTGGAAGAGACTTCTATTATCCACATATTCATAACACATATGCTAACGAATGTTCTCTAAATCCTGGCTCCACTGCTGGATAAGCCTTTCCAGGATTATATTACAGGTTATTTGACTCATAGTTTCATCATCTACTTAATGCAATTGATTTTGAAACTATCACCGACATATGACAGAGATTATATATATGTAAGTATGCCAAGTATGTATACATGTTTGTAGGATTATGACAAGAAAAAGGCCCTTTGCCCTTTGAAAAAGTCCATAAATATTTCATTTCTATCAGATGCATTCTACTGGATCTAAACCTGCACATTACCTGCACCTCGAGTATACCATCAACTCAGTGATGGGAAACAGAAATTCACAGCACGTCTGCAGGGGGCTATACTGTATATAAAACAACAATGAAATCATACCTGAAGGTACTTTATCCTCCCACTCTCCCAAAGAGAAATCTACAGCAGCAATATAGCAAGGATCCGAATAAACTCCAGGGTCAAACTGCATAAACAGCTTGATTTTCATAGCAACACTCTTCATTCATATACTATAAATGATAATAAGTACTGTCGAGTCCAGGGTATTTCCTAATACATGCAGTCTGAAGTACAAAGACTGACATTCATTGTCATGAGACTGCTGCCAAGCAGGGGAAATGGCTGTGGAGGACCTGTTTCCTGGTGTATCTTGGTTCAAGTATTTTCACTTTATTATAGCACCCTCCAAAAAAACAGTTCCTACCCCAGAAATAGCAGATTCACACATATAGCTAACACTGCAGTACAGATACCTCAACCTCTGACACACAGAAGGTAAAGTATGTTACAATGTTATCTTGCCATAATCAATACATCAGATATTATTTGGATAAACACTTATTATTCAACAGGCAAAATCAATTAACAATGTTATAATGACTTTAAGAAACATTCCAGACTGCCACACTGGTTATCAATACAGGCTACTGTGCTTTTTTTAATTTTTATGCAGCGGAAGGCTTTTGTTTTTACAGATGGACTGGCTGGTGATGCAGTCTCCTCTACAAGATAAAGAAGTACAGACAGGACAGATTCACTCACGAAACATGGTGTTGAACTGTTGGGGATTCAGATTCCACTTTCCCCAGGGGGTCTTGTGTCCCTTCGACTGTGCATACTGAGCGTGGTTGAACTCGGGCTCAGTGCCAAATGAATCCAACACACGAAGCATACACCTAAAAAGAGGAAAACGTGATCAAACGTGAACTCCTACATGCAGTGATTCATTTCAGAGACATTCTTGTTTCCTCAATGGTGCATTCTGGCACATTGTTTCATGGTTCAAACATGTGCTAGACTAGTAGTGGTCTGCTTGTAGTGCCTGGCAAAGTACTACATTAGTGCAATGAGGGAGCTTTATTTCAGTAAGGCAAGATCAACAAGAAAAACTGACATCAGGACCCTGCAATACAAGACTGGCTGGAAAACAACTGGTATTTGCTAAGCAAATCAATTAAATACTCTGATGCTAAATATTCTCTTCCACTCAACTTAAATATACCCCTACTGCTTGAAATCACTCACGTTATACAGAGTAGTGTGCAAAACTGTGGGACCAGTCTACTAAAAATTACCTTTGGAAGCTATAAAACAAACTGGAATTTAATCGAAGTGCATTCTAAAGAAGTTGCGAGCACAGATAGCTGAACTATGGAAAAAAGCAGTAAACATCTACACATAAATCAACAATAGTTTAAATATTGTCTTTCAGAGATTTAATTATAATCTTTTGATACTGAAGCTATTCATAAATAAGTTAGTATTCCTCAATTTAGCTGCATATTTACTATTACTTGTTGCATACTCTGATGGGTAACTTGACAATATTACTATTTATTTAGATGCTGCCTTTATCCAAGACTACCCCATTCATTTATTAATTATTGTCAATTACAGATGATGTTTCTCTGTACTTGCTGATTATGCTTCGGATACCACACCTTGACAACTGAGCGATGCAAGCGATTTTACTCAAAGTTTTTCCTTCTTTATACAAGTTGAGGTTGTTATAATAATAATAGAAAACACTAATGGAGGCTTTGAGTAAACTGTTGATGCTCATAATGCATCAGAGTAGAAAAATTCAACATGACTAAGACTTTTGCAGCAGTGTGTATGTATGCATGTATGTATGCATGTCGATATATACAGCTCTGGAAAAAATTAAGAGACCAATGCAAAATTATCAGTTTCTCTGGTTTTACTATTTATAGGTATGTGTTTGGGTAAAATGAACATTTCTGTTTTATTCTATAAACTACTGACAACATTTCTCCCAAATTCCAAATAAAAATATTGTCATTTAGAGCATTTATTTGCAGAAAATGATAACTGGTCAAAATAATAAAAAAGATGCAGTGTTGTCAGACCTCGAATAATGCAAAGAAAATAAGTAATTTTTAAACAACACGACACTAATGTTTTAACTTAGGAAGAGTTCAGAAATCAACATTTTGTGGAATAACCCTGATTTTCAAGCACAGCTTTCATGTGTCTTGACATGCTCTCCACCAGCCTTTCACATTGGGTAAAATAACATCCAGGTGACTTGTATTTGAAGCTACAGATGTTAAATTAGACCAGCTTGAAATGTGAATGTCAGACAATACACATATTAAGCATTACAAAAGGTACAGATCTCCATTTTCCTTGTATTGGGGAAGAATTCATTTAAACTGGATGATTTAAGTCTTTGGACACAGAAACTAAGCAGTATTATGATGACTCTCGTTATTTTTTAAAATGACTAATATAGTTGACAGATTTAATTCTCTGAGCAATTTATTCACTGTCCCATTTAGATTTATAACACCTTTACCATAGTGATATCACCATAAGTATCTCAAATAGTATCTTCCCTAATAAAAGGCTGCTGACATCGCAGCAGTAGTGAAAAACCAATGTACCATAACAGTAAATTTATTACAACCCAAGAAATGTCAGGAATATGAAATATTCAATTTTTCTATTGAAAACAGGCCACTGAAAGCCAGCTGTTATAACAAGCTATGACAGCCAGGGATGTTCAATGCAAAGGATTGCAATTACAGTTATCATTGCATCTACAATATCTGCTTTAGACAGAGGGTATGTTGCACAGATTTTCATTAAGAATAATCCTGCATTCAATTGATCAATGTCCACATTGTTAGATCAACAGAAACAGCCCCCAATTTAGTGGTACATTAACTCATTTGTTTCATTTGACACAAATACTATAACATTACACTTATGACTTATCAACCAAAGGACATTCTGCCTTGTAATGTAGTTCTACTAAATTGCACAAATTTGCAGTTGATTATACAGTATGTAGAGGAAGGGTCCGACCATTTTATTGGGAGTTACCCCCAAGATTTGCTGGTACATTCTAATATGGAATAAAACACTTGCCACAGCCTGCGTGGTCCCCAGATCTCAGTCTGAGTATTGCTGTAGGAGTAGCTGGACAGTGGAATCCATCAGAGCCCATAAGTGCTAGCATCCCTGATACAATTGTACACTGCATAATGAATGGACTGGTATTCTATCAGATCCACAGGAACGCTGCGGAATCAATGCATCTATACCCACGCTGTACAGTAGCTGTAATTCAGACCAACCAAGTACCAGAAGTGTCAACCCCCCCAATTGTACATTTAACTTCAACTTATATAAAAATATGAGAGATTAAAGGCAGCACATGAACTACAATTTAAATGGCTAGATGGGTGGGAAGGTGGGGTTGACCAGAAATGCAAATTATAACTTACCCAAAACGAAAGCAGAATTTTAAATGCAAATGTATGTTAATCCTCTTCATGCTGATTACCATTTTACTGCACTCACTACCAAATACAGTACTGTGTATGTCTGTCTAAAACAAGGTGGAAGGCAAGGATTTGGAATCAACCCATTTTAAAATCAAGCGGAGCTTAGATGGCAAGAACAAGACGCAATGGGTTTATTATATAAGCTCCACCATTAACTGTGATGTTTGCAGTCGCAACTTGTCATTCTATCAGGAACAGAGTACAGGAAATTCTAAGCTGACTGGCTGATGGCAACCAAACTTTACAGAACGCTATGTACAGATTTAAGTCACACGGAAAAGAACAAATAACCTGACTGCATTCTAGCAGAAACAAAACAGAAAAAAGTAACTATGTAATAAGTTACTGTGATACAGGGAGAAGCTGAGCAACACTTACTGGTAATGTACCCAGGAAGGACCAAGCGTCTTCTTGAACTGAGTGAGCCCAACAATATCGATGTAAATCAGCTCCACCACTTTATCACCCTTGGTTGGGCAGCCAGACTTGTTGCCAACTACCTTTCTCATTATCCTGCAGAGACGGAAACACAAAGTGACGATGAAAAACACAACCAGGCACGCTGAATAATTTATGAACCAAAGGATATATTTATATAGGCCGCAAACTACAGAATGAGTGTGTTCGGGGTGGGGGCTGGGGTGGGGGAAACACATTTAAAAAACTGGGAAAAGAACATTAGCGCATAAGCATTCCTTAATGGGAGAGCAAGAGACGCGTGTAAGCAATGATGTATGGTAAACAGTGCTGCATGTTCCTTGCTTTTGCACTGTGCCTTGTGATTAAATGGGAGGGATTCCACTGTTCTGTTCAACTGCAGCAGAACCTGCTGATCCATTCCTGTGATACCTATAGATCCATTTCTAAACACTTTCAACCAGAACCAACTACCTGATATTGGTTTTAGTACTTTTTCTTCTTTGTAGTAGTTCCAGAAAGGCAGAAGCACAGTACATAAAAGTACAAAACGACCTCTTCGCTTTCCTTTCGTTTAAAGCTGAAGACTTTACAGATAGAGCGTCGTCTATTAATTATTAAACCAAAAGGTAATAAGTTACGATTGTATGCTTGACGATCAGATTAATTTGACTCTAAGGAACTTCCCAGAGGAAACCAAACCTTCCAATTTAACTGGGGCACTGTACAAATGTTATACTGTATACACTGCCTTGATCATGACAAATGTTACACTGTTGCAATTTGAGCCATTCCTGAGGGACATTCTGCTTTTTTTTTTTTTTCTCAAGTCGTACCATCAGGTAACCACATTCTGTGCTACTGACATGGTAGTGGAGATTTGGGATTTTGTTCTCTCCTTGGTGACCACATGGATAATCTTACACCAGGTAAAGACATAGGCCTCCATGTGTGGAGAAGTTTGATAAATATCACTGTTCCCCGCTTGCACTTTTATTTTGGTTTCATCTTTACAGTTAAAGCAGTTTGAACAGATTGTCTAATTAAGGATGGCATCTGTGCACGCACTCTAGCTCTGTCATCATTTTGCAAACTTGATATGCCAAATAAAAAGTTTATTCTCTACTAATTTAAATAAAAAAATAATACCCATATATATATATATATATATATATATATATATATATATATATATATATATATTATATATATATTTTGTAAACACATTTAAATACTACATGCCAAACTGGCCTTGGGAAACCAAACTTGAGAGGCAAGGACAATAAGCGTATTACGTTGCACTATGCAAAAAGGGTACGACCACAAAAATGCATTCCGTCACACTACAAATAATTCCTATACACACACTGTAACACAGTGGATCTCAAAAGTATTCACCCCTCTTGGACTTTTCCTCATTTTATTGTGTTACAATATGGAATCAAAAGGGATTTAATTAGGAGTTTTTGCCACTGATCAACACAAAAAATGTCCATAATGTCAAAGTGAAAAATAAAATCTACAAATTGTTCTAAATTAATTACAAATAGAAAATAATTGATTTTGCGTAAGTATTCACCCCCTTTGCTATGACACACCTAAATAAGCTCTGGTGCAACCGGTTGTCTTTAGAAGTCACATAATTAGTGGAATGGAGCCCACCTATGTGCAATTAAGGTGTTTCACATGATTTCAGGTTAAATACACCTGTCTCTGGGAGGTACCACAGTTGGTTAGCACATTTCCTAACAAAAACTACATCATGAAGACGAAGGAACATTCAAAGCAAAAAAGGGATAAGGTTCTTCAAAAGGGCCAATCAGGGGTAAAATATAAGAACATTTCCAAGGCACTGGATATCCCCCCGGAGCACAGTAAAGTCCATATTAAGAAATGGAGAGAATATGGCACAACTGTGAATCTGTCTAGAACAGGCTGTCCTCAAAAACTGAGCATCTGGGCAAGAAGGGCACTAGTCAGGGAGGCCACCAAGAGGCCTATGGCAACTCTAAAGGAGTTACAATTACATCAAATCTCAGCTAGAGTTTGCCAGAAGGCATGTGGGAGACTCTGAGACCAAGTGGAAGAAGATTCTATGGTCTGATGAGACCAAAATAGAGCTTTCTGGCCTGAATGCTAAGCAATATGTTTGGCGCAAGCCTAACACCACACATCACCCTGAGAAAACCATCCCTACCGTGAAGCATGGTGGTGGCAGCTAGTGGATGCTTCTCTGCATCAGGGCCTAGAAAGCTCGTGAAAATAGAGGGCAAAATGGATGCAGCAATGTACAGAGAAATCCTGGAGGAAAACCTGCTGAAGTCTGCAAGAGAACTATATTTCATTAACTGTGGCTTAACCCCTTGCTTTTTACTGATAGCAATAAAAATACAAATTCTAGGCCCACTGACAAATAATGGGCTAATGTTGCTTTGCCAAGTGTGTGGAATTTATTTAGGACACCAATCTTTCACATCAGTGCCAAGCTGCCACTTTTTGATTGAAGTCTTTCTTGGGCACTTCAGGATCAAAGCGGTTCAACAGAAACACAGCCGTCAAGGTTTGCCATCTGAGAGGCTTTCCGAGCCTGCCCTGACACCTCTGTCTCACCAGCTTCTTGCTATTCTCAGTCCCCCCCCCCCCCTCCAAAGAGGGTGAAGTAATCTGGGTGTTAAAAAGGCAAGCTAAAATGAACAGCTTTCATTCACAATGAATGAATCCTATTTGAAAATAAAATGCCAAAGCTTTCATTAAATTCCTCACTCTATTTAAGACATGTAAAATTCAAACATGTTTCTTTTACTTATTTATTGTACTAGATAACTAGGTAAACTGAAATTAATATGCTTACTCCTTCAGCTCAGCCAGTGATGCTGAGATCCGGACGTCATGGCCCAGTAGGTAGAGGGTTGTAATTAAATCACTCCACTGGACCAGCTCACCCAGGGGGCCACCACTGAATGCATTCTCCGCAATCTTGAAACCAGATTCCTTTGTCAAGAGACCCAGGTGAACGAGTATCTGCAAGAAAGAAAAACAAAACTGATGTTAACAGTTGCTTTGTGAATTCAGGTAATTACACTGCACAACATTTTAATCCACAGCATGGGGAAACATTAAGTACATTTGCTCATTACTCCTCCAGTCAGCAAATCTTTACACGCAGCTCTCAATACAAAACCTGAAGCAGTTTATTAGACTTTATTTAATAGTATTACCCCAGAATTTAATAGTGTACCAAAACTATTGTTTCTATTTCAAAGTCTACATCCATAACTACAAAAAACAATCAACGGTAGAATATGTATAAATACAATTATTTGACAAACGTTTACTCACTTCGCTTCGAGTTAAAATGTTTGTCAATGAAATGTCTAATATATTTCAGGAACATGCAGTAAAAACTATTCATCAAAATACCGTACCATTCATGGAATACATTTGTGTGGACAGTGAAATTAAGTAAAATATATTTTTGTAGCAGTGGTTATGATGCAAAATTTCATTAAAATTACATTTTAACATTTTTTGTGGTAATATACATCGCTCCCACAGAGAAAGTGTTGTATACAGTGATTGCTAGGGAGTTTTGCAAACACTCCAGAGTTTACAAATGGTGCTTTGAATATTTTTGACTCAGACTGTCATAATTTCTGCCTTATGTAATAACAATCCATAACAAAGATCTATAAAACCTGAAGCAGCCAAAGCAAGCACACAGCCATCTTACACATGTGCAGGCTGTAACGATTCAATGAATTAAGTAATTGATGAGTGCCACCTTTTTCCGCTTGTGCTTCACAAGGTTCTGCTTCTCAGCCAGGGATCGGATGGCTCCCATCCAGGCATCTGCCATTCTTTTTATCCGCAGCATCATCCAGCGGAATTCCTCACGCCTGGACATCACTCTGTACAGCTCCTCAAAACCCGTCCGGATTTCAGACTGCAGGGAGTGGGGGAAGGGGGATGTAAGAGAGAATCCAAGTGGCCTTCCATTGAAGAACATGTTCGTCTTTTAGACTTAGAACAGAAACCCGCTCACCGCTGGCTGTACTGTGTACCATTAACCTAGGGCTCTGCAGTGAATACCAGGTACCTACTACGAGGTACTAGGCCTGAAATGACAGTGTTTTTCATATGGTAATCATAAGATATGTAGTCATGAAAGATATATAGTCCTTCCATCGACAAAATGAATAAAGACCCATTAACACCTGAATAACTGAAAATCTGTTTCCAAAATATCATCGTGACAGAAAATCATTGTACATTTTCAAACAGCTGCAGACATTTGTACTGTGAAAGTCTTTACAGTAAGGATGTAACGGGTACAGTCATTTACCATCTCCTAAGCTTTATGCTATATTTTACTACAAGTACATTACAATTAAGTTTATTGTAAAACAAAGTCAAGGCGATGCCTTCGAGGCAACTTTTTTTTTCTTTTTATAAATTTAGTCGTCGCCAATTATTATTTATTATTTTCTCCACAATTTAGTCGTGTCCAATTAGTTTTAGGCTCAGCTCACAGCTACCACCCCTGCGGGAGGGGCGAAGACAAACACAAACACACATCATTCCCTCAGTACTGAATCAAATCAGCTATAGATGAAGCTACTCTGCGGCTGGCGGCGGAGGGGTTTTTGTGCAGTGCAGACTGGAGGTCTGGGGGTGTTCTGCAGCTTACCTTTGCCATTTTGTTAGAGTCTTCATTGGGATTTACTGCCCTCCATGGAAGCCGAGGACACCAGTTTTCAACCTGGTTGTAAATTTAGCAAAAAAAAAATCAGAATGCATACAAGAGCTGCTAAATATCTTATTCGAGAACAGAGGAAATATAACTAAAACGCAATGCTGGATAAACTGGAGTGTGCCCCAGTTTAATACTAAACCAGTATTGTTTTAATGCTAGTTGGTGTAAATAATAAAAATGTATTCTATGAATCTGTATGTCAACTAGGAGACATGACAAAACAGCATATTTAGTACTTATGAAAATGCAAACAAGAAATGAAATCAAGAAATACAACATGAATGCACATACTCTGTAACTAAATGATTCACTATGCCTGCATCAGGGGGATGCTTCATAATAATGGAGAAATGTCAAGCTCTAAAGTGCCCATGCTTTCATCTGAATGAAGAGCTTGCACAGTGCAGAGCTGACAGGTTTTATTTTAAATTCAGCAGAAGATAGTATCAGCAGAACTGATTTAATAGATGTAATTTGCAATAAAACAAACCTTCACTCAAAGTATTCCAAAACAAAATTACAAAATAAAACAAAAATGTCCAGCTCTGTGATTTAATCAAAAGATTAAAGTTTTCAAATGGTACACATGATGTTTTTTTAAAATAGAATATGTGCTGTAAAAAAAATTATGGTACCAAAGAAATTAAAAAGTAATCCGAGATCCTAAAATGTGTCAGTGAAACAATAAGATTTAATAAACAGCTGTGCAAGCTGTGAAGATATCAAAGGAAATGCTTTCTTAATAAAAAAGATGCTTGTTTTTAATTTATATTTTAATATGTCTGGTATGACACCTTCTGATATATTTCTGTTTTTCTAATTTTTTAAATAAATTCACAAGTTAGAAGTGAAATTGGGCTGTACAGCACTTTCATATTGCTTCTCAGGCTCAGATTCCACAAGACATATCAGTTTCATACAGTTCCCTTTCTCTGAAGAACCATTTCCTGTGGAAAAATCTACATTATCAATTAGGACCCATCATTTAGTTTCTCGCCAAAATCACCTTTTTTGCATTTCACGATACCATAAGACAGTTATATTTGGCAGCCAACACAGCCCATACATCTCCATCTGCGACTGAATTAGAATTTCTTTTCACGCTTACACCCAAAAACATTTAACCCCTTAACCTTTGGTGCTGAAAGTTAAACCCTAGATTAAGTACGTTGGATGTTAACCTGGTCCTGCCTCAAGGTTAATGGCAGCTTATTGTCTCCATAAACGATTGGCTGCTACTGTATATTTCACTGCAACTGAAGGCTTTTGTTAATGTTGTTAATGTTCTGCAGATTTTTCATTTATCTCTGCAAACACAATCTAATAGATTTTTTTCTTCTGTAACTCTGCAAGTATAATTAAGAGATGCACCGGTCATTTCCCAACAGAACACTGGCTTGGGTTCCCCAGGCAACAATTATACATTGCAGTTTAATGTTTTTCTAAAAAAAAAATAAATAAATACATTGTATACTACAGTTTATTTTGTCACTTCAAAACAAGCAATGTAACTTACCTCACTGAGATAAATATAGAAAGAACAGGTGGACCCGTCCACACCATAGCTGCCATAACACGAATCTGACTGCCACATGTCCTTCATCCACTGCAGGGAGCAAGAGACAGGCATACAGTTAGACTTCATTAAAGATAGCCACGAGAGTAATATTATGAATGACTAGGGACAGGAAATAAACACACCAATCATTTATCAGGTTCATCATGGAGACACTGATATGACTCTTCTACCTGTTTATCAGGCTGCCATCTGCCCATATTTTACATCTGCACTCCAGCTTGTTTTCTAACTTAGTTTACTGGCACTAAACATGCTGGAGGTAGAAAGAGGGCCACTCTAAAAGACCACACAAGAGCCAATTCATGTGTGAAGGTTAATACAATGCACAGAGTACATGTAATCTAAAGAAACATGTTTTTAAATTGAATTCATTATTGCTTTTTATTGCATTTATGAAACTGATAAATTCCTCCCTCAACCAAGATAACAGGCCAATCTACGTGGGCCTATCCATTCAAATGTCCTAATGTAAGATTAATTAATTAGTCGATAGGTTTTACTGTACAGCTGACAGCATCAGAGAGCTAGCTGTCTCAACCCTAACTGCTTATCAATGACTTTAACGCATAGTGATTCCTGACAGCCAGTAAATCGACACATGTTTATTTCATATATTCTCAGTCTCAAAAGTGTACGATGTATAAATTATCAGTGATTCTCACAGTACATATCTACGATATATATATATATATATATTAATATATATATATATATATATATATGCAATGTATGCCCAAAGACATTTTTCGTGTCTACTATGTGGTTTTAATACAACCACAGAAAGTGACATGATGGTGTCTTTCACGACTACTAAACCGCATGTATTCTTGGCGGTCGTTTTTTTTTTTTTAGAGCTTTATAATCTAGCCACCAGATTATTTAGCTGGATGGAATTAAGCAGTCACTAATTTAAAAAAGGAGTAGGCGGCTGGAGAAGACACAGTCAACAGAAACAGAATCTGCTCTCAGAGATAAGACATGCAGGAGATGCTGTTTTCTGGCTTACCTTCACTTTGCCCTCGCAGTGAGGAAAGCCATCCATGGGAGGCAGTTCACACTGTTCTTGGGCGCCATTAATGAGATCTGCAGAGGAAAAAAAACGATTGTGGTTAGCTTACACGATAAGCACATAACATGGAGTTAGCATTAGTGTTACATTACTAATGAACTCCCAATCTGGCAACTTCGAAATGCCAACATGCTGAAGCACTTTTTTCTAGCTATCATCTGTGGTTAATACAATAAAAGGACTGTTCAATTAATGTCAGCTTCCATTTGATTCCAACTAAAATTACTGCACATTCAAGAACCTGTTGCAAAATGCAAACCTTTTCCATTGTATTAAATAATACTGTAAACCAGGGGTACTCAATTACATTCTCTGGCAGGCCAGATAAGGCAATGTCCAAACCTTGGAGGGCCACGGGGGACCTCAGATGAGCGTACTGGTGGTGGGTTGTTTAAATGGTCATGAAAAGTTGACTATCGAATCATACTTTATATACAGCAACATAACTTTGGAACAATACACTTGCACCAATCAACTAATACATCTTGGAAATAGCCACTTACAATGACACAATGTCTGATCACCATTTAATAATAAAAATAGAAAATAGCAAATACATTGTTTCCTGATATTTTTCTGACACTATTCAAAACAACAAATAAACAAATACCTGCAAACAAATAACTATATGTAAAACTGTAATATTCTAGAATAGATGGTGAAGGGTTTATTTTGCTCCACTGAATTAACTATAAAAGCAGAAGATGACAAAACTTACAATTATGCAGTTTTTTATGTGTGTATAAAGCAGAAACAGTACAAAAGCAGACCTCGCTTTTTAATTAATTATTTTTTAATTATCCCTGCCATTGTAGCTTCTTTGCAATAAACAAAGTGGCAAATAACACCTTTTCATAAAGTAATGGTATTACTGAGTTGTTGTTTTTATTTTTAAAGCTGTGCACTTGAAAACCGTCAAATTTAACTTAAATAAACTCTAAGAAATAAATGTGGAAAAGGAGGCATTGCACATGTTTACTACTCTCCTCATAACAGAAAAATAGGATCACAACAAAACGTTGATCACTGTATGTAACATTTCCCTTGCTAGTTTGGCCAGTGTCTGGAAAGTGTGAAGCATTTCCAAGTGATGTGCATTGCCTGTATCCCCTGTTTCTGACTTACTCGCCAAATCTGAAGCCTCCATTTGTTTATGTTGTGTTAATACCACACATCAACAGCCATTTCAGACAAAAACATGGATTTTTGCCTTCAGATTAATCTGCGATGATTGTAAGAATATTCAGATAGTTTCACCGCACTAAAGAAAATAATATTAACTTTTACCGCTGTTTTCATATTTCACACTAAGCTAAATGGGCGGGGATTTGTGACGCATGCCAAAATAAAATCTCATCAGAATGAAAGCTGACCAATCGGCTCACTTGTTCCTGATTAGCTTGCCAAAAAAAAAAAAAAAAAAAAAAAAAAAAAAAACCTTGTTAGGGGAACAAATACCCTGTAGATAGCGACAACGTTACAATGTTGCGTAGCAGCAATTTCAGCTTTCGTAATGAAGGACAGCTGATGCACAACGGGCCAAAAGGAAGGCTCTCCAATTGAAATGAACCCTATTATTTTAATATTAGTAAATTTAATAAGGGCAAGACTGGGTTTATATTAAAATTAATGTGCAGTGAAGCATTATTACTGAGTATACAATAATAACAGTCTGGATTAATGCATTTCATTATTATGGGTATTTGCACAGTAATGGTTTTGCTGGGGAACATCAGCTACTTGACACACCCTGCTTATACAAGGCAGTGTTATCAACAGCATCCCCTGCAGGAGCACAGCAGCAGGGCTGAGATGCACACTGTAATGTTAAATGATTCAGGAAGTACAGGGGAAGCAGTCTTACTGGCCATACCCAATGAGATGTCAGTGCTATTTAAAGATGCATTACATCAACCACGCATTCAATTATATTAGGAGCAAAAGGTTCAACTGGAACAGTATTTTAAAGGCAGACTATGATACACAACTAAAAAAAAAAAAAAAAAAGGAAGAGATAGTGTTGTACAACAGTTTGCAGACCACCTCAGCCAAGTATGCCTGAAAAATGGCTCAAACTAAATCCCTTAGTGTGAAATAAAAACATACTGTAACATAAAATCAGGAGGGGACACACACACACACACACACTTTATAAAACAGACATACAGCAGACATTTACTATGATGTTTTACCACCGAAGGTTTGATTGTTGGTTCATCTTATTCTATACCAAGAAGCAGGTGGAGCCAACAGAATTGAATCATGTGAAAAATCTACATACTGTAAGTCAAAGATGTATAATAGGTAAGTTTAGAAAGCAAGCGTACATTTTCCTAACGCCCCTCTGTGAAGACTACAATGTGGCCCTGTGTGTGTTTCTTTGAAATGAGACCACATTATTGTGTAGGCTACTCTGTGGATTACTGTGTTGCTGGTTTCATAACCACATATTTCAAATGATCAGGCAATAGATTAAGGCTTGGCGTCTCGTGGTGTTTGCATGCTTGCAGTTGTTTGACAGTGGTGGCCAAGCAAACAAGACATGCATACAATACACAACATGCAAAAACATTTTCTGGAACAGACTGGCTCAAGCATAGCAACAAAAGCATTTAAATGAAAATTAAAAAGTGAAAATGCTCAGAGACTCTTTCAATGATTTACAAGTATGCTATGAAGCTAATAAAGTGTAATTATAAAAACAAAATGCATCATAATTTACTAAGCTTCAGTGCAACTTTTATTTCTAAAAAGGAATAGCAAATATGGTTAATTTTCTTTTTAAACTACAAATACTCAACTGGTATGTTCTTAAAATACATGCACTAAGCTGTTACTAACCAGTTCTTTCAAATCAGATATTTCGTTTTCTTCTAGGAATAAGCAAGGAGAATAATTTACAAAATTACAAGATGCAATATTTAAAAAGGTCCAAAATTTACCTCTAGTCTTATACATAGTGCTTCTGATTTTCAGTTTTAAGCAATAAACCCCCTATACAAATGAATTACAGTAACCTACAAAAAAAAAAAAAAAAAAAACTTCATCGCAGTGGCAATGTCCCTCCTTCCTGGCTTGTACCTCACACTGATTCGTTCTGAATACTTTAAACCCACCCAACTACTGAGTGGCAGCAAATTCCTACATTCCTATTGGAGGGTTGTAACATGCCTGTGAGATTTAAAACAAGATGTTCTTGCTTGTAAGATTTAATGCTCTATTACAGTACCACGATAGGGAGTATTTAAATGCTCGTGGAATTTAAAACAGAATTTAAAACAAATTGTGACGAAACGCCTAAACACACGAAAAAGAAAAAGAAGAATATGGCCGCCGTGACCATAAGGATTTCATTGTTGAGAGACAGCAAAAGAAAGAACATTGAAGTGTGCAAGTAGTGTTGAGTTCACATATTGTGACAGAAAAAACAGCCACGAAAGTACCTAAAAACAATAATTTCATACAGTATATAAAAAGTGAAAGCCCCGAAAAAAACAAAACAATTTACATAAAACTCAAAAAGCTAAAAAATAAGCACCAAAAAATAAAATTAATAAAAAAAAAACAGAAGCCCTACTTATACAGTACACTTGAGATTGCAACTTGCATTCTGCAGTGGCAATGTTTTGTTCCGGTTCCAGTTTATTGGGCATGTAAAGAACCCATGTATTTTTTCAGGTTGACACGACTTCATCAGACAAACAGATCTAACAGCATGTACTTCTTTTACTGTATCCTTCACTCTCTGAACACTTCTCCGGATTCAAAATCGATGTTGGGACACTAAACCCATACCAGATATTTTAATTAGTTTAGGAGTCCAGTAGCTTTTGCATGTGTAATCAATCCACTGCAACGTTAAACCTTTTTTTTTCTTTTCCGATCAGCAATTTTTTCAGCTTGTTTGATAGCAAACGCTTTTGATTCCAGGAGCGACATGAGAAGGTGCTTAACTATATTGCAGGCAAACTGGAAAAAGAATGCGCTTGTCAATGTCAAAAAATAAAGGACAAATAACCCTCATCACTCTGTCACTACATTGTTGGAGTGACAGAAAAGACAAAATATCAGATTAGTTTGTTTTACATTTGTACAGCTTCACTTGACGTTACTGGAGAACTTGTATCTCAACCTACTTGATCACAGCTTGAACACTAACAAAATAATTCATACTTCAGGTCTCCACTGAAATCTATCCTAACACAGCTTGTACTTCAAGGTGCAGTAAGGTGATCCTTCACCAACAGGCAGGGTTGCAGTCAATTCCCAATTCCCATTCCCTTAACAAGTCTGTTAGTTTAACAAATCAGTGACCTTTTAATTGAAGACTGGGAAATTTGTATTAAGGTTTCAATACTTTTCAGTAATTACAGTTGGTAATTTAGCCTGAATTGAAGTCCAGTCAGACATTACATGATCCAATTTGAGTCTGTTACAGGCCTTATACAGTGGCAAGTTACAAATCACATGGGCTTTCGATTTATCTAAACTCAAGGCAAATCAATCTACATGTACATGTGAAATCAGCTGACAGTCCAGTGTGATGCCTGAAACAACACGACTAAATTATATAGAGATGTAAATATAGACTGTAGAGGAGGCGCATAGTAGGAAACTATGGCCCTCAAAGGAAGAACTACAGTTACCAACGGTGGATTATAATCCCCGAAGCGCATAGTTATTGATGTTTTTTTGGCACAGAACTGTCCGTCTGATTTTCTCACTGCGGCACTGAATTCTCAGAGGAGTCTGATGAGTTGTGAACGTTGTATTTATTTACATCACTGATTTGTTTGAATTTTGGAAGTCAGAAAACACAAAAGCGAAGTTTTAGTGTTTGCAGCATCTTTGCTTGGTAGTATGTTTTGTTTATATATTGCTTTGTTGTGTGAAGAGAAGAAGGTCATTCAGTGCGATGACATAATTTGAGGGAGTTTGTGATCATAAGCGGCGTCACAGGGACAATAGTTGGATCTATTTTGGACACGTGATGAGGTTTTCACCAATCACATGCCAGAATTTATAAAGGATATTATATATATATATATATATATAGCCCCTCACTGTACTACGTTTTTGGATATATCGTGGTCCTGGAGGCACCCCATTTTTACAATCTAACTGCGCGTGCCTTAGCTGCAATAAACTGTAAATAGGCAATTGCACTTAGAATTACTGTTCGTTTTATTTCATACAACACATCACAAACTAAAACATACAAAACAAATAAATACAAAGCATAAATATCATACTGTTATCATATACGCACGTATTGCATAATAACACAAAGCAAATTAAATATCTACTTGCTGAAGCATTTTTTATTTTAGCCAACAAGGTGTTCACTTGTGGCAGCAATGCACTAGCAAAAGTCATAGGGCAGTGACGTCAGCTCTCTAGCAATAAGCCTCCTATGTTTGAAATGGGATTATTTCAATGCAGCGGGTTTGTGCATTTCAGAAAGGGGAGGAAGACTCATGTAATTAATTGGAGACTTAAGCTGACGAGATGCAATTAAGCTCCGTAGTATGAATTAAAATGGTGTGCTGCTTTTTATACAAAAAATAGAGGATTTATATTGGACTCTTTCGCCCCAGATAAAATGAGGGAGTGGTTGTACAGTACTTGTTAGCTTATTTGTTTTTCTATATTACTGCATGCAAAAGTATGATTCGATAGTCAGGTTTTCATGACCATTTAAACAACCCCCCACCAGTACTCACATCTTCAGCACCCTGTGGCCCCCCAAGGTTTGGACATTGCCTTGTCTGGCCAACCACAGAATGTAATTAAATACCCCTGCCTAAAGGTCACCTTTGCATATCCAACTGCAGTGGGACCAGAGTAAGGTAGGATATGTAAAAAGGTTGGATAACTGAATCCTGTTTTAAATACCATTATACACATCTGTAACAATTACTATACTCACACAATTATTATTTTGAGATTCAGCCTTTATTAGGGAGCTCCCCTAAATACCTTCTTTAGAAAGACAGTGTATTAACACTTGTGGGTGCCGTGTGGGTGCGTGCGTTCGCTGCTGAGTGACAGGCAGGAGGTTAAAGTTGATACACCCCGCTAGTGAACAGGATTATTTACATATCAACACACTGAACAGGTCATACAACACGTACAACACAGTGTACAAAAAATTTGGTAGGATCTACAATCCCTGAAGTAATCTTCTCTGTTCAATAATAAAACTAACGTCGCTGAAGAGATCAATCAAGAAGGATAAATGGCTAGGGTGGATATGTGATGGGTGGCTATGCAACGGATTACTGTACACACAATGACTAATTTATCAAAGGCACAGCTGTGTGTGCGCGTGTGTGTGTGTGCACAGAACAAAAACGTATTTATTTATTTTTTTAAGAGAGTGTGTTTGAAAGGGAAATTTTAACCTAATACGATGTGTTACCTTTACAGTATCAACTAACAGCATACAGTACTTTCCATGTTAAGTGGTACCACCCTCAATTGTGTCAGCATCTGACGCTACTATGTGCTGTCTCTGTATTTGTTATGGTGGGTATTCCGGTTGGCTGACACTGCTACTGTAATGTGTACTATAATTATTTTAGGTAAATTATTAATTAGACTGTCAACAGGAACAGTCACGGAAGGGGAAGACACAGCCTTTATACATGTAGAAAAAAGGATAGTGGCTTGGAATTTAGCAGAAGTGTTTAGAGCTTTGCTGGTCACATAAGATGGAAAGGAACACTGTAGGTCTGATATGTAGCTGTGAGGAAAGCCTGGGGGCCTGGTTTATTCTAGAAGCCTGCAACTACAAGGTCACATAACAGCTTTCAACTGATATTTTTTTCAGCAGTACCAAAGACTACAGATGTGCTTCCGATAAACAAGAACTATTTTATTTATTTATTTATTTTTTTTTTTTAGAAACAAGTGTGTGTGTGTTTTATTTTTCTGACATAATATCCTTGATCAAGTCATTCGTAAGCCAGAGTCCTGGCCTGGAAAGTTTGAATTTGTAATTACATTTACAACTCTGCCACATCACATTATGCAGTCATGTGCTCATAAGATGAGGGGATAAACACAAAACATCTGGATGACATCCTTAAATTTAGCAAAACATTTCACAACTGGTAAGCAAGCTGTTATTAAAAAAAAAGGCAAATTGCTAACAGTATTTTACAATTCCTCTGCAGTTTCTGTAAAAGAAAAAAATTATTTGTTAATAAAAACATATTAAGTATTAATGAAAACAAAACAAAACCACTACATCAGCAAGGTCTGGCATGTTGTTTTGTCTTGGAGTCAGTATTAGTTGCTTCTAGTCTGGTGGCTCATCCACTCTACTATAGATAGCGAGGAGTGATAATAAAAACTAAAAACAAAAGCAAAAGAAGACTAAACCAATTTTTCCATGAAATCACTGTACTAAAATCCATCAGGAAACAGAATGTGTACCGCTACAAGTTGATATCCTGCTGACACGGAATACCACGCTGTAACACAACAAAAAGTAAGGTTTCTGTAGGGGTGTAAATCGTTTAAAGTTTAAACGTTTGTAAAGTATCAAACTTTTTTTTTAATTTTGTAATCGTTTAAACTTTGTCAAAAATATGCAGGTCAAATATTAAGAACCGGGTGTCTGCAAATAACGGCTACTGGGTTTTTTTCTGTATTAGGTCCTACCCGTGTCACGTAGCATCATTGTCATTGGCTATTCAACTCCCAATGCCCAGCATGCTTTTGGTCACATGACTAGTCTGCTTCTACTGAGGCTGGATCTAGCGTGAAGGAGGTGGGGCCCAGGCATGCAAGCGAAATGTTAGGAAATGCAATAAAATTCAGGCTGAAAACATAACAGGGTTGATTATTGAGACGATCGTAAATGGCATGCAACCAGTTTCTATTGTGGAGGATTCATCTTTGATGTCATTTGTTGAGCCAGATTACAGAAGACTGTTTTGATCGTACTTTTATTTATTTATTTTGCTATTCTGACACTCGAGCGATGTTAATACATTTTTTTTTTTTTTAAAACAGAAGATTGCTTCGATTTTATGTTTAGTTATTTACTTATGTTTTTTACTGCTGCATAGAAGCCCATTTCTGCCACTAAAAAAACCCCAAAAAACACAGAATGTCTCAGAATTCCAACTCAGTATCTCAGAATTTAGAGTGATGTACTTTGTTTAGCTATGCCACTTGGTGTAAAGAGACCACACACTTCTGTATACATAAGTAACATACATGAAGTTATTATATAAACTGTGGCCGGTATTCAGCAGTTTCCACGTGTCAAACAGACTGGACTGATTTCTTTTAGAGTAGAGTGTAAGTGACACATTTTATTTAGTTTTTTTTTTAATAGCTTTTTTTAATAACAGTAAACCTCTTCTTTTATTCTATAAAATAAAATTTGATTTTTTTTTTTTTTGTTTTTTTTTTTGTTCAATATATAAACAGAAGAGCCTGTCCATGCATGAAGAATAATTCTTATTTTATGAAAGTCTGTGACAGAAAAAAGTGAAATGCATCTCTGCTGTCACGGCACACTGGAATGGACTGCCGCTTTCACTAGCAGAAGCTGGGCCACGTAACTCATAAATTGTAACCAACAGCAAATAAAAAAATAAAAAAGAGATCTACTTATTTCGATGTGAATAGGCCATAATGTTAATGTAGTTTTCAAACTTTTTTTTTCTCCTTTGGATAGTTGGGTCGATTTTTTTTCTTTTCTTTCTTAATTTACCATTATGTTACACTGGAAATGTACCAGATTTTACATAAAACAAGGCAAAGGCTAGTGACGGCAGGAATATGAAAATTGGCGCTATATTTAAATGAATGTATTTATCAAATCAAACATGTCCAATATATATATATATATATATATATATATATATATATATATATATATATATATATATATATATATATATATATATATATATAAACACTGTGCAGTTTATCAGGACAGAGATACTCTGTCATGCATTCATCTCCTCTTGAATCGACTACTGCAACGCTCTCTATGGTGGTCTTCCGTCACGGGGCATAAACCGACTGCAGCTGGTTCAAAATGCCACTGCTAGGATCCTTACCGGATATAAAAAAACATGGTCACTTTACCCCCCATCTTACCCAGCTACCTGTAAATCTCAGGATCACTTTCAAAACTCTCCTGCTTGCCTACAAGGCCCTTCATCACACAGGTCCAGAATATCTCTTCAACCTGCTGACCCGCTACGTCCCTGCACGCAAGCTGAGGTCCTCTGACTCTGGCCTGCTTGTTTTACCCAAGCAAAAATGCACCACACTCGGATAGCGCTCTTTTAGCTTCATAGCCCCGACTCTCTAGTACTCTCTCCCAGCTTTAGAGCGTGCAGCTCCCACAAATGCTCGCTTCAAATCAACTCTCAAGACCCACTTGTTCTCTCTTGCTTTCAATGCTCTCTAAGCCTGACATCAGTTATTAGCTGCTGTCTAAATTGCTATTTCAGGTTTTCCACTCCATCTTATTCATATGATTCTGCTTGACACACACATCCACAATGTTTAGAATTCACATCCTAGCCTTTTATTTAATGTATTATGCCTGTATTTCATGTATTTGTATTTTACATACTGTTGTATTTAATGTACTATGTCCTGTATTTCACTGTATTTAATGTATTATGCATTGTTCCTCACTATCTTGTAAAGCACTTTGTGATGGTGGTCCACTATGAAAGGCGCTGTATAAAATAAATATTGATTGCTTGACTGAATGCAGCTGTGTTGTGTTCAATAAATGTTCAGTAGAACGAAGACAAGCCAGAAAATGCATTATGTTTGCTTTAAAACCAATCTGAGATTAGACTGCAGCTGCCCAAGCTTTATTTACACTAACTTCTGACAGTTCACTGAAGAGGATTCTGAACTTATTACTATTGATCTGAAACACATGTATCCGTGCTTGCTAGCAGTACAAAAACAAAACTTGAATCCAAATGAACCATTCAGCCAGGAGGAGAGTTCAATATTAGACAATAAACATGGCATTTATAACATTGCGGTCCTGCACAAACAATACATTTAATATTAGCAAATATGTTTCCACAAGTGATTAAAACATTCAAAAAGCAATTTTATGTCGATTATACTGTATATCATTCTACATTGTAGCCTTATTGTCTGAATATGTCAGAATAAATCAAATAACAGAAGAAAATGCATGCAGGAAATACAGGCATTTTTGCATACAAGTTGAAGTGAAATAACAGCAGTAACTGAAATGTGAAACACTGTAACCTTCCTTGAGGAGAAATGAAGACCTTTCGAGGAAATTCTGCTGCTATATATAAATTAAAAATAAATAAATAAAAAAACAACACACACAGGGGCATTAAAGATGCATTAAAATTCAACTAGTGGTCTTGCTGACAGTTTCCAAAGCAAATCAATCAGAGGGCCACCTGCCATCTTCCACCCATGCTGCTCTTAAAGTTGTCTATTGCAATTACAAATAATGTGAAGAACAAACTGTGCAGTGCATCATTGTGAGCAGTGTCTAGCAGAATCCACTACAGGCATCTCCATTTGTAAAAGTGCAAACAGATGCGGGATGTCCATTATGAAAAGCACTACTTACTGTACCTTGCTCCACAAAACTAAACATGTAACAGAGCAAAATCCAAACACATTTTCCTTTACGCTTGACAGAAAATGGGCCACCATTCAGTGGGTCCCCAGTGAAATAGAATTCCTGCTTAACGGTTTTGCATCACCGCTGTCAACCAGCCCAACACCATGTCAACAGTGTGTCTAGCCTGACACAGACTGGGTTTTTGGCAGACTAATAAACTTCAATCCACATCAAGTGTCTCCAAATAAAAGGTAAGATAGACCTTGAAGATTAGAACTCTTTCAAGGGGATTAATTCCATTGGAATGACCCTTGGTTCCAATCCAGCATTCACATTACAGGTTTATCTGTCTATCTGAGAGCCATGAAGCCCTGTCTGCTACCCAGAGTGCAATGCAGTAGTGTGTGTGTGTGTGTGTGTGTGTGTGTGTGTGTGTGTGTGTGTCTGCACCCTCTACCTCCAAGAAGCCAACTAATATAGTAATACAATATATAATATAGTAACTAATACCAACTGTATGGCTCTACTGCTCAGTGCCAGCCAGTAAAATCAAGATTTAAGCATTAAAAAAAAAAAAAAACATTAGCTCAAATTACCTAAAAGTGTCTTATTGAAAAAATTCATTAGTTCTAACTTAAGAGGGACTTTGGTTGAGAATTCAAGCAGCAGCTCACATTTATGATTCCTGGCATCGCAAGTCACCTCAAAAGCTCTATTCTGTATTATGGCAAGAGAGGCTGTTGCTGGCTGAAACGTGCATGGGGTAGACATCTACTGTAGTAGAGATTAACTAGAAGGGTATGAATAATGCTGCTTCAAAATATGCAGTTAAGGTGACCCCCATTCCCTGGTACACTCTAAATTAGCTGTTTTGGTTGTCCATGTACCAGTAATAAATACTGTACAGTGTGTGGTGAAAACGCTTTATAATGAAACATCCAACAGTTTTCAAAGCAAACTGCAAATTTCAAATCCTGGCTTGTTATACTCAAAGGGGGATGCTTTCAAAATATAACTAACTGTACAGTTGTTACATCACACACCCTCATACCTATTAACCTACAGTAAAAAACAGGGAAAAAACGTGATTTTCAATATCAAAAATTCATAGTAAACCTATCTTTGTTGACGCAGGTAGTTACGGTTGTAACCGATTTGGTTTCGAAGCTGTAGTTTTGTCCTTGTACCAAATGAAAACATTTAGTTTTGCTGAGCATTTGGTAGATATTGAATACACCAGTCGTAGCTTGCCAAAAGCAAGACAATGAACACAGAAGATTATGGATTTTTTCCAATTTTTGTGAATTAATTCTGATAGGGACAAACAAAAACTAAAACAGGTGTCTGATTTTATTTTTCTTAATTGATCTCCCATCAAGCTACCAGAACTTTTAAAGACAAGCAGATTGTGGTATACTAAATAGGGTACCCTGAAACCAATCACAGCCATATAACACACCTCCACCAGTGATTTAATGAGCAAACAACTGACGTCTACAGTAATGAGGAACAGTATACCAACAAGGACCAAGGGAACTGGACTAAAAATAGAGCAATAAATAAAGGGACATCAGTCTCAAATCTATTACTCTTAGCCTGGAGGTACATCATGATCTACAGCTGAGAAGTAAATGAGTAGAGTAAAACCTGACACACTAAACTTGTTTATTTTTTTGGTTTTTAAAGATTCAATGACAGAGCTGGTTAAATCACCTATCGTTTACAGCACTGTGCCTCTGGAAGCCTGCAGCCCACAATGAATAGCAGTCCAAAGTACACCATCCCATTATGGGCAGTAAAAAAAGACAAAGGTTTGAATCGGCATAGAGACTGAACTGCTTCCTCACCCCACTGAAGGTTGATCAATCTAGGGCATGAATAGGACTTCTTAGGGGTAGATTGGACAGTTTCCAGGGCAGCCAGATGTGTGACATATCCAGTTTACACTGTACTGTATTAGGATTTTAACAAAAAGGAGCTTAAATGTACTTTGAAAAGAAAAAAAAGGAAATGTGTCCTCTGCAACATTATTAGGCTTTCATTGTGTTTGACACTTTTTTAAAAGACTATTTCCTCTTATCCAGAAACTACAGCTGGTGTTAACAGTATACTTTTCTGAGCACACATATTAAAATGGCTGGCTAAACCTGGCCAATCCTGACTGTGCGTACTTTATGTTATATGTATTGGTGCATGGGGTGTGATACTTATTATTATTTAAATGTATGTATTTGGGCACGGTTGTTTTTGTTGATTCTCTGCCAAAGCAGTTCATGTGCAGACTGTGCCTGGCTATGATTGAATGAATTTTTTTTTTTTTTTTTAATTTAATAAAATTTTTATTTTTCTTATCTTCTCCCCAATTTGGTAAGCCCAATTATTGTTTATTTCAACCCTGCTCATCGCTGCCACCCCCGTGCAGTATAATCGTAAATCTCGAAAAACTACTCACTTCTAAATCTTTTGTAGTCATTTTTGTATTACTTTAGTATAAATACATGTTAATCTGGATTCATATGTTGTTTTTTTCTGACTTTATGTTGCCCGTTTTCCCATTGGAAATAGTGATATTTTGAAATATCACTGTCCTGGTCACAAAAGCAAAGTTTGTGGGGAATAATAGCCATTTTCTATACTTTTGAGGCATAAGCAATTAGGAAATAACACTTACTACCCAGGAACAAAAACTGCGTTACATAGGGTTATTAAACCGTATCCATCACTGTGCTCTGAAAATTATTGTGTTAGTTGTAAAGTGAACATAGCTGTGTAAGAACATTTATATTTTCAATGTAAAATTCCAGTACCTGAATGAAACTTGCAGAAAAAATGTAAAGAAATATTGCCTTTTCTTGTATCAAGGTCCTGTGGAAGAATATAAAAATGAACATGAAGAAAACTCATGCTGCTGAACGCAGGGAACGCTTTCAAACTTGGGGGCGTGGCAGCACCAAAACCAGCTGGTGTCCAGCTGGATGATCTGCTGAGTGGGTTAATAGAGAGCCAACAACCCCTGCCAGGTATCCCTGATGATGATCACATGAACAGCTCCAAGGACTCGGAGGAAGAACAGAAACATTACGATACATTTGGTAAGATGTTTGTTTTACTATGGGTTTTTTCTTCTGGTATTTATTGTCAACATATTATTCCATCATCAATATTACACAATACTATAAATTCTATGATTATTTTTCAGAGCCAGATGAACAGTTCTGGTGAATGCTGTATCATGGAGGAAGTTGAAAGAAGAAATGAGGAGGAACCAGCTACGTTATCCCGATAAGCCAGTCCATTTCTGTTGTCTACTACTACAGTTGGAACAAGAGTTTGCTCTTCTTCTTCAATGGGGTGGGGGGGTGGGGGTCTTAGTCACCTTGTTGTTTCAAATAAATTGTGCAGCACAGCTGTGGCAATGATAACAATACAGCACTTCCTTGGATGAAAGCGAACTGTCTTTTGTAGACACTGGAAGCGACTATTCCACACACCAAACATGCGTTCCACAAGGTTTCTTGTACGGACATTAGCTTGGTTGTACCGTTGTTGGGAAACTTCTGCTGCATTAAGGTGGGGCGGGAATAAAAAAAAAAAAAAAAAAAAAAAAAGTGCCCTGTGCATAGCCAGTGTTGCCAAGGAAAATACCACCACGTTGTCCTCTTTCGAACTGAGCATACAGGGAAGAATTCTGAAAAATTCATGAGTTGCACCTTTCCAACGAGCAACAATGTTTGAAAACAATAACTGAGGTGCACACACCTTGAACACTGATAGAAAACCAGTTTTTCTGGTTTCTGTACTCCTTGTAATCTTGCATTGCCAAAACCCATCTAATCAGCCAGCTACTTTATGGACTATTCTGCATACAGTTGGTTCACTGACACCCAACAAACCCCCAGTTTCCCGATAAAAATTTCCAGTAGCCAAAAACCTCAAGGTGACCAGAACAGGAGGAAGAGGCTTCCCCCTGCACAGATGCATGAGACAGCTTTGGCTCAAGTAACGTTAGTAGCTATACTACATTTTCTTTATACATCCGAAAACGATCACGGAAGTTAATGTCATTGTAACAGTTAACGGATCACTTCCGTCTACCAGCATTCTTCTCTCTAGTCTTACTGGAACACGCCTGTGACCATTAACATTGTCCAAGTACTCCACTTTCTTCAGGCACCGAGGACAAACTGGATTTAATCTGAATTTAAACCTACCCCCTTCCAAGTTTATTTTAAGCCTCCATATAGTTCTGAACTACATATAATCTACCTTCATGAAACAAGTCAAGAACTACCATACTCTTGGAGTACTTTAAACCTTGTTTAAGAAATTAACTTTTCATTAATCTAGATTAAATGTGCAATTTAGTCCAGGATCAGAGCTAATCGGAATCTGTGAAACCACCCAAAAAAGCACAGCTGACTAATTCCTAATGCTCACCAAGCCTTTGGAGGAATGGAAGGTTTCAAAGGGCTTGCCACACCCTGATCCAGGTATGTCACTGAAGAGGTGGTTTCTAATCTGCTGTTTCATTGTTCAACAGTGCAAAAGCCACCCTGTTATTTCTGTTCTATTTCACTAATGTGGTGAGTGTATCTTTTGTTGAACATAAGTAATACGCAAGTTGGCACACAAGTGTGGTCAAAACAAACAAAATCAGTTTTTTTTTTACCTTTTCGTTTTGAAGCAATGCACTATCTGCAACCTTTTTCGTTTTTGATTGCTGACTCAGTCTAAATGCTGCTGGATCGTAGCTAGACGTATGTTATCCAATGAAACACTGCAGGTTGTACAAAATAGTTTGCCACCAATAGAATGCAAAATTATTGTATACGATCCTCTGCAATAATTATTGTAGATTTTTATTATTAATTTTTGACACACAAAATGTTCACTCGCTTAATCAGTTGAGATTTCCTAGGATACTAAACCCACCCAAGATGCCCATATCTACCAATCAGTGAAGAGAGCCCAGAGTGGTTATTGGCTGCTGTCAAGTGTCAATCAATAAATCCTGTCCAGTTTTCTTTTTGAAATTTAAACAACCTGGACCTATACACATAACTTAATTTGATTTAAGTGCAGGGTACACAAAATAGACAGTTTTCACGTTGAAGAATGAATTTCACAGTTCGTGTCACGTTTTTAAAGGGCTAGTAATGCACTGTATAAGTGTAAGAGAATCCATGTGTGTGAAACGCTTCTCTGAGAACTCCAGTATGTGACGCATTTTTGGTTGCGACGTGGTATGTAGATTGATTCGGCCTATACATGTATGAAAGAGATATTCTACATATCTTGGTTGCTGTGTGGGCATTAATTCAATTAATAATAAACCCACATACATGTACGAAAGAGATATTATACATATTCAAGTATGGAGATGCAAAATAAAATGATCAACTGTCCCTGTCGAAAGTTCTGTTGCAGTAAAGAGGAGGCTACCTCTATTGTTTGGAAAAATGACGATATAGTTGTATTCACTGAAGATAATGCAAATCTAAGTGACTATGCAAAGTTATGTAAAGTTTTGATTAAAATATGACAGCAAAAAGTGAAATGCATCTCTGCAGCCGCGGCACACTGGAAGGGGCTGCTGCTTTCACTAGCAGAAGCTGGGCCACGTAATTAAATTGTAACCAACAGAAAATAAAAAAAAAAATCTAATTATTTCCATGTGAATAGGCCATAATGCTAATGTAGTTTTCAAACCTTGTTTTTTTCTCCTTTGGGCAGTGGGGTTATTTTTTTTTTCTTTCTTAATTTACCATATGTTACACTGGAAATGTATCAGATTTTACACAAGACAAGGCAAAGGCTAGTGACGGCAGGAATATGAAAATTGGAGAGTGCTATATTTAAATACCAATGTATTTATCAAACGTGTCTTAAAACATCAGGATTTGTTTGAATGAGTTTTTATACCAAGCTCTGTAAAAAGAGGGGCTTATTGTTCCTTTAATCTGTTACTGTGAGGGAAGTTTATTTTTATTTTTTTTGAAGCATTTTGACTCAATAATGATCGCTAATCGTGGTTAGAATTTGCACGATAATCGATGTCAACGTCAGGGTTCGATTTACAACACTAGTTTTTATACTGGCGAGGGATAACGATTTATAACGTGTACACTTCATAGGAAGCAATCTCCTTCACATGCATTCGGAGAACTGTATGCTTAACATACATATACCGGAATAACAGTATTAAAGTGACAAATGTCCAGCAATAATTCTTTTTTTTTTGGTGGAAACTATATTTATTATCAAACAACTTGAGACCCCTGTATAAATAAATACTTTTTTTTTTTTTTTTTTTTAAAGGACACACAGTAATAATTGCTTTTATATGCCCATGCAATTCAGTGAACATGTTAAAAAATAACGAACGTTTCATTTTACCAAATGAATGTGTTGCACAAATACATGTGTCATTTGTGTAATGTACTGCTGCAATATTCTACATATTTTCAGAGCTCTGAGCCAACAGGAGGGCTCTAGTGAACTGGTTATTTGTTTTGCATCAAAGTAAGAAAAAGTCAATAAAGTATTGAATATCTTAGCACTTTAGCACTGTATTGCTGTATTTGCTTTACTCTACTCCAGATGATGAAAGGTGCCTCTGTATAACATAGGAGGGGGAATGACAATAATGTTTTATTTAAAAAGAGAACACAATAGCTTTTCATCCAATAGCAGGGTGCCTAGACTCAAAACCAGTACAACTGCAGGCTATTTTTTATAGCACTCTAAAGATTGCACTGACCTGCTAGTATAAATAGATTAATGACCTGTCTTTTTTTTTGTTTCCCAAAAAAACCTTGCTCAGCATGTACTGCTCTTTTAAACTTTTACTCAGTTTGTTATAATTTAACAATATTCCAGGGTAAAATGTTTAGTTTTTTTTTTTTTTTTGTGGTAATTTTATCTCCATGTATAACAAAAATTGAAACACAAACCATACTCTTATTTAACAACAAATGTGATACTGGAAGAATTTTATTTTTACTGCTGTTACAGTAAGATGATTTTCTTCTTTGCTTTTAAATATATAAAGTAGACACATATTTACAAAGTAATATTCTTCCACTATCCCCATTCTCTATGTGGTGAACACAGTTCGTTTTGTGCAAAAATCACTTTAAGACAAGAGAGAGGATTAAAGTTACATAACTGTATTTACAAGGAGAAAGAATAAACACTGTATAACAAACTTTTAAAAAGCAGGACTGCCACATTTCAAAAAGGGACAAATATTTAAAACAAGAAATGTTGTGTTTCATCACATACCTGCCACATTGACTTTCTCTGTGTTCCCTGGGATGGGACCAACAGTGATGGTGGTGTTTGTCGAGTTTCCCCCCGTGCCATTGAAAAGCAGGGTGTCCACTTTGGATTCAAGCCTCCCCAGTCGCTGTACAATGTTATCTAGGAGTACAGCCAGAGTCTTCTTTAAATCTGTAGAAAAAAAATACACACACAATGATCGCTGGTTTACAGTTAGTTATGTCACAAATGCATTACCGTAACTGGTATCACCAATGGCATTTGAACACATGTTTAAATTAATAGTAACTACCAAGCTGAAAGAATTACAAAGTGTTTTCTGTTTTCAAAGGGGTTCTTTGTGCACAGTTCTAACTTGCTCTACACTTTGAAGTTCTCTTGTCTGTTTTAGATGACAACTTGTACTTGACTTCCCCTTTCATGAGCACATATACAAGCTCATCTGTAGTTCACAAGCACTTGGTTCCTAAATTAAACATATCTGTGCAGAAAATGCAGTTGGGTAATCAAAATGGAAGTAATACCGGCAACTTTATGTAGAAACAGTTGTGTAGCATATGCATACTAATTCGAACTCTGTTTAAAATGCTGAAGTTTTTTTTGACAGCCAGAGTAAAGAAGGGACCGAGAGCAGCTGTGTCAATCTTTTACGTTTACCACCTTGCAAATTCTGGCAAGGTGGTAAATTGGTGCAAGGCAAAACAGATGGGATGCATATTTCTCATTTCTATCAATTGTGTCATTTGTGGTTCAGAGACGGACGTGTTCTTTTGCTTTTCAACACAAGTAAAAAAATATTCCGACGTTTGGCCCAGCCCTACTCTTCATAAAATACACAAAACACAGCTGTTTAGTGTAGGATTAAACACACGTTCTTTACTATAAACTGCACCTGTTCAGGAAGTTGACCACTTGTTCCTTTCGGGGCTTTGGCTTCCTTGTTGGTTGTGTCAGAATTTTGCAACGTACTCTTTTTATAATTTTTATATTATATATATACACACACACACACACACACACACACACACACACACACACACACAGAGCACACTCTTAAACTCAGTTGTTGCGTACTCCTGTAAGTCGATCGTTATTGCACTGGGCTTGCAACTTATAAAATAATCGAGAAAATTTAATTTGAAGTTTTAACGAATCAGAGCAGTACAACTGCTCTTTTCAGTTTATTAAATGCTTTAAATGGATTGAGTAGTTACACGCTACTTCAGATCACTGCTAATGGACAGCCTGGGCGTTTCCAGTGCCTTTACAGGTTTAACAGTATTAGTACTTCAATACAGTAATACGAATATGGTAATTATACATTTAGCCTTCAGGCGATAAAATGCAAAAAGCCAAAAACGGCCATTGCTAAATTATAGAACATTTTATATATATAACATTTTATAAAATGTTTTAGAATTTAGCGATGTTATATTATTTCAATCAATACAGGTTAGTTTAAATTATCCTATTCATGTCAAATAACTCAGCACGTTCCCAGCAGGATTGGAACTCTGCGCCAGGCTCAGCTCGGACTGGTTCTGCGAACACCACGACAGGCCTGTGCAGATCTGCCAAAAATATTTTCTAAAACACATTACAGTCATTACATTATTTGTTGCAGTTTCACAAATATTCAATATGTATCCCAAAGATCAGCCTGCTTCCAGTAGCTGTGACAATCTTGGTTCAGTTTCTGCTCTCAGCGAGTCAGTTTCTCCTCACAGGTGTGGGTGACAGTCCTTAAAAGCCTGATACCTGCAAAAACTTGCTGAGCTGGGCTCCCATCTCTACATTCTCATTCCCATCATCAGTGGGCAAACACATTTTAACTGAATCTGGGCCCATCAACGGACCGCACACCCTTGCAACCGAGGCCTACCATGCAAAAGGATCTAATGACAGCACAAAAGGGATGTGCCAGAACGGTCTGTGACCATGAACAGGAGAAAAAAAACAACAAAACACGCTGCTATCTGTAATGCACACATGGATTAATCATCAAATATAAATGGAATGCTTGGAATGGAAAGCCAGAACCCTTGCAAAGCACAGTGCTTCATCATGACCTGAAGCATTCTTGAAAAGCAGCGATAAGGAATGCACAGTTCTAATCTTTTAAATGATACGATTATATGGGCACCTCCATTTCATCCTGTAGAGGATACAAACTAGGGATATTGTATTTAACGTGCTTTGCATAAGTCAGATTAATGGATAGTAGATCATAACATTGGAGCTTTGCTCATTATTATTATTTCATTAAATGAAATAATTTCCAGCTGTATAAAAATACTGTACATATCAGAGAGGTTCCAGCTATTGCAGTAGGACTACAGTACAGTAGCTGAAAAGGAACACATCTCAGATTTCAATTAGACCTATCCAACTTGGTCTGTAATGGGCAGATCAAGTGGCGTATTGTAAAACTAAACCATGACATAATTCTGCTTCCGTAAAATGGGCTATTCAATAATTTACTAGAAAAACTCAGAACAAGTCAGGGCTTTGGTTCTTATTGGATTTTATAGCCAGATGTACTGTTGGGAGAACTAATCTATTGTAAACCATATATTGTAAAACTAATGCAAACAAACAAAGGGCAAGCAACATAATTACTCAGATTAAACCAGCCTACCAGCTCATAATAGGTTTAACAGTAAAATCTGTTCATTCACCGTGGAAGACGGCACAGAGGTTTAAAATTCAGCAGACTGCAAAATTTGATGACGAGTGGCCAAAAACTGCTTGTTTGAGGATATGTACTGTATATCAAACCAGATAGTTTGGAATATATAATGATGTACAGCACAGTACTGTGTGGGTTCTTTTGATTGCTGAGACTTACTAGACTTGAAAAACAGACAGTTCCAGGGTACAACACAAGAAATTGTCAGTTACAGTAATGATATTCTTATGTCTTAATAATAACAAAAATAATGATCCTCTTTTTGAATTTCTGATTTATTTTCTGAGGTGCAGTGTAACAGACCTTGAAGGTGTTCGTCTGCAAATATTAGCAGGGGTATGTACTTTAAACAGTTTACTAGCAGGACATGGCACGCTGATTACAAAGCTACAGCTCTCCAGACAATTAAAAAATACAACAGTGAATGAATGATCCATAATGTACAGAATTCAGCGTTAATTGAGCACTCAGACTACTAGCGATACATACAAGGGGACTGTTCAGCCGTGTTAAAGAAAACCTTTAGAGGAGACCTAAGCATTAGCAGCACTAGTTTAACATGTTCCCCGGATCACAGCTTTGAAATCCAGATGAGATCATATGTGTTCCAGTCTCCACGGACAGATCGGATTGTTCTCGCAGACCTCTCAAATCCTGCAGAGTCCACTTAGCGATATCTTCTTATGGCAATGTTGCCTGTCCGTGTGTATTTCAGTGTTATATGTTGCGTGTTGTGTGTTAATGTTGGTGTATAGTCATTGGTACACGGGATATAAATGGGTCTGTCACACGAGTTGTTTAAAATGTATGTTTGTATTTAGGCAGGAAGATTGCACAGCACTTCACGTGAAGGTAAAATGTAATAATATGCGAGCACAGGGAATTGCACTTTATTAATTCACTTGCTGTTTTACAGAGACTCCAATTGAATGATTGATTAGCAATCGAGTCTCAGTACAGCTGCATAAAAGCTGCATGTTTTCACTCACTCTGGGTTGTGTGTTCGGTGAGTGGAGAAGATGATTGGAGACAGAGGTAATAATAATAATAATAATAATAATAATAATAATAATAATAGTTAAATATCAGTTCACTGTGTTTGTCTGTGTAGTCCGTTTTGTTCGTCTCTTTATTTTGGTGAAAGTGCTGTGTCCTGTGTGTTTTGTCTTTACAACCTTTTATTTTCTGTCTGTTTCATTATTAAACGCTGAGTGAAACCAATCGCTCAGCTTCACCAAACTCCAAACTGTTGTTTATTTCCTGGTTCCTGGTTTCTGGTCTGATGTCACCTACTGCAACCGTCTTTGTGACAATAATACTGTCATACTCTGCAAAATGACACTATAATACAGAAGGCAGTGATAGCCAGTATAAAAAGGACATAAAATGTAGGACTTAATAAAATACACATGGGCACTAAATAAATAAAATATACACAGGCACTAAATCATTTAAGCAAAAGACTGTGGTAAATTGAATGCCTGGTTAAAAATAATGCATCGCTAAATTATTTCGCTTTCTGGACTAATTACGTCATTTGTAAACTCAGTGGGATCCAGGCGACTTCTGTGTCTGCGATTTACTTTTATCTCTTTTCAGATTAATTTTTCAAGCAATGTTTTGCAGATTATTTTATTTAGACGTCAAGCAACCTCAATCTATCTAGCCAGCACAATCACACTCAAACATGAACACTGGGTTTTCTTCAATTTAAATACAGCCAAATCGTGTATGAAACAAACTGTCTTGCATTTTACAAATAATTAACAAGTAATGTGTATACAAAACCTTCAAAACACAGATTTTTTTTCAGGCGACTTCAAGGAGGAGTGCACCGCTTCTATGTGCAATGAGCAATGCTTCCGAACTGTGTAAACGCAATTTGTAAGCCAAAATGTCACAAGACTGAAATATGGAAGCCATATGATTGTATCGGTTAATGCCACAGGAATAAAAATCATATATACAACAACTCAAAAATATTACAGTAAGTGTTCTCAAATAGTTTGATACTGTATACTGCACATCAGCAGATAAAACTAATCACCAACCCCCACGGCATGGAAATAAACACCCTGTGCTTCCATTAGCAATTAAAGAGCGTGTATTGGTTTGTCAATATTACAATATAAACATATTCCCTTACACTGTGTGGTAATCTACGCAATCCCGTATTTCCAGGCTTGTGCATAGGGATTTAACCTGGCTGCTTCATTCCAGAGGAACTGAACTGGAAAGCTTGGCTACTTCATCTCTCTAGACTGGTCACTGTAACAACTGAGTCACGTGTCTAAAACAAGCTTCCTTCACCTAAGTGTAATGTACATCTGTAAAGACAACATGTTCCTTTATTACCTTGGGAATAAAGATAATTGAAATTGAATTGGTGTTGTGTTCAAAGTTACTGGCTCCACAGAGAAGCCACTCTAAAAGATGGACTGGAGACCCCAAATAAGTCATGCACACTCTTACAGTAGGTCAAAATCTGGGGTTGATCCTCCAGTTGCTGTGGGGTGAACAACAACTACACTACGCTGTGAAATTCAGATTTTTTGCATTAACACATCTTTATTATAATAGGCATTGCTTTGGAACGTATGTGTCCTAAGCATACAGCATAGACAAAAATCACTACAGTACAATAGAGTAGAAATCATTTTTGGTCATTAATGTAATATTTGTGTAGTTCGGCATCTGAGAGAAACAAATATCTTCTTCTGTATTTTAAAAGCACACTTCAACGTAATGTGAGCCTTAATAAATTTGGCAGTATATTGTAGCAGATGCAGGAGCATTTTCTAGCTGTAAACAATAAACCAATTTAAAATGTATTCACTGCACGTTTTCTTCTTCTTAATAACCAATGCAGCCTGCATAATTCACTGATGAATGGATTTAAAAAAAAAAGAATGGCTTTTAGTCATAGGAGCAGCAGTTTCTATAAACATTTTCGGAGTGTTTCAAACAGCATTTGTTGTTCACGAGAAGGTAATTTTGAAATCCAAGCTAATCACTGAATTGGAAGCATTATTTTCCGCCCCATAACCACATGTAAACTGTGCTATTCCAAAGGTTCCACTCAGAAAATGAGTGCTATTAAATGTCCAAGTCCTACGAAGAAACTGGATTAGCCAGTATGGGATGACTCATCACATGGTTTCTAGTTAAGAGAAGTCAATGCCGTCTTTCTTTTTTTCTAGTATTTCCCCATATTTATGTTTTAGAATATGTACAGTACACAAGAACAATTACTGTATGGACCAATTTTACAGCCATTTGCTTAAAGAGTCCCATTCTTTAAATAAAGTTCTTATCGGTTGGCTTGACTGTTAAAATTCTTGCCTTTTAGTGCTCTGCAAATACGTGAACACATTATCACTTTACCCCCAGAGGTCTGTGCATGCAATTAGGCTACTACAATACTGGATTATTACATGAATAAGCATCTGCAAACCTGAAGCACGCCTCACACACCATTAGAGTATGACTTACTGTAAAAGATAAACCTACGAGTAAAAGTGGATATGTTTTATCTCAAACAATATCACATATGGGTTAATTAATGACAAAAATATATAATGAATGTACACCATTGTGTAAAAGTCCTGCATAGAACTGCAATACAGTACACTAGTAAATGTATAGACACACTTTCTTATCTCTAGCTTATTTCATCCCTGTCGCAAGATTGTTTCTTTGATTGCAATAAAAACTAAAACACAAGTGTACATTGAAATATTTAGGGCATTGTTAAAATGATAGGTATACCAGGTACAGCAAAACAACCCCTTTTCTTCTGTTTGTTTGTTTTTACAAAATAGCACTTAAGAACACTGCAGGTAGCATTCCTTCTTCCAACAATACTGAAACAGGCAGAGATCGAATGTGTTTCAATTTATTCTAAAAAGAGTTTTGGATCAATAGTAATCAGATTTTTCTAATGAGTCTCCTATCTTAAAAGATCAGGTCTATCTCACGGATGAATCATTTCTTGACAGTTCAAGGCTGATCGTTGCAATGTGTTATCGCATAGCTGTGCCAAGCTGAAGCCACCTTCTACTGAACTGTACCTGCAGCTGACTAACACCTGCTCACACTGTTGTGCTAAATCAATTATTTCTCTTCTTACCAGATCTGTCCTTTCTAGTAACTATAAAATCATAAGAGACCTAGATTCGCTCTGTGTTGCACTGTACATGCAATAGCCTAAAATTAGAGCGGGTGTTTGAAAATGATAGAAACAAGGAGCAGGTGTTGAACCACAGCTTCCCATTACAATCTGCAAAATATGAATATTGCTATCTCCCTACATGGCACATTCACCTAGCTTATTAATCAGTGTATATCATTCTTCTAATCAATACATTTACTGCAGCTGTTACTTATATAGATAGACCTTTGTATACACATTGAACAGTATAGAATAGTTAATTCCACACCACCATTTTTGTGAAAAGTAAATCAAACTTTTAACTGGTAACATACATGTAGTCTCCTTAGATGAACCATCTAGTCTCTTCTCACCCACATAACTTAATCAGTGGACGTTATTATGGCAAGGCCCAGAGTCTACTCTGGGCAGTTTTGTCTGCAATTGTCTCTGAAGGACGAAAAGGCAAAGTAACCTCAGACGACTTTCCTTCAAACCTCTTAGGACACATGAGGAAAAAAAAAAAACAGATCTGTACAGGTATGTTCCCCTGAAAGCGCCCTAAAACTGTTCCCATAGTTCTGTCCTTTGCAATAAATTAATACTATACAAGCAGCACTGATAGAATCAAATGTAAAGGTGAAAAAAAGCACAAATTATACAGTTATAAAACAAAGCACATGCACAATATACAACATCATGCAAATGATTCCATACAATATACAACAACAGTAAACTAGACTAATCATTATCAGAGCACATTTAAGGTGCACCATTACCTAGGAAGCTAAACAAAAAAGTGTACTACCCACCATACGCTGTCATTGTCCCAACATAGGGCCCATCCACCACGTTCTGGTTTTCCTCTGCCAGTGCTTTGATGTAGCGCTTGCTGAGGTCCAGGATTTGCTCCCGAAGCATGCTGCTACTTTCATGCTGAGTCCGCTGCTGGATGGTGAAGTGTAGGAGCATCATGCCCCATATGAAGCCAAATGTCACAAGGAAAAAGCCAAGCTTCTGGGAGGAGAGCTTCCAGCCCATGATCACAAAGTGTGAAGGCTAGCAGAAACAATTTAAACTGCGTTACAAAACGCCACACAGGCCTCAAGAGAGGAGCCCGTTCATGGTTACCAGGGTTTGTTTCTGCCGTTGCTGTTGTGGCCTTCCAGTGAACCGCATTTCCCTCAGTTAGTCAAATTTCCAGTCAAATCAGTGGCACACAGCTTCATCCTGGAAGGGGACAAAAACAGGATATGTTAGGACAGCGTTCTAAAACTATGATGCTGTAATCGAGTCACTGCCAAAAACTGGAAGACCTGTTAACATCCAGTTTAAAACGTTTGTCTTAAAGCCACACAATTACAGGAAAATGTGGATTTGTACTTTTTTTTCCCCCTCAATAGACCAAACTTCCTTTTTCCACAACAACTTTTAAATCAGTTAAAATCTGCTAAGGAATTAGAAACATTTTACACAGCACTGTACTGTATATGCTCATACTGTTGTCTTACATCACAGAAAGAAAAGATCCAACTGATATTAACTAGTACTACCCTATCCCCTTGGATGGGCAGATTTCCAAAATTTATTATAAATGTGTGTTGGTCAAAGGCCTACAGTGCCAATAGAAAGTCTACACCCCCTTTCAAAATTTTCACCTTTTGTTGCCTTATAGCCTGGAATTAAAATATATATTTTTTTCATTTATCTACACATCCTACCCCACAACTTTCAAGTGAAAAAAATATTCTAGAAATTTGTAGAAAATTAATTCAAAATAAAAACTGAAATAGCTTGGTTGGATAAGTGTCTACCCCCTTGTAATAGCAATCCTAAATTAGCTCAGCTGTAACCAATCACCTTCAAAATCACACACCAAGTTAAGTGGCCTCTACCTGTGTTAAATTGTAGAGATTCACATGATTTCCAGATAAAGTCAGCAGTTTCTGTAGGTTCCCTCTGCTGGGTAGTGCATTTCAAAGTAAAGACTCAACCATGAGCACCAAGGCGCTTTCAAAAGAACTCCGGGACAATGTTTTTGAAAGGCACAGATCAGGGGATGGGTATAAAAAAAAAAATATCAGAGGCCTTCAATATCCCTTGGAGCACGGTCAAGATGATTATTAAGAAGTGGAAGGTGTATGGCACCACCAAGACCCTGCCTAGATCAGGCCGTCCCTCCAAACTGGTTGACTGAGCAGGAAGGAGACTTATCAGGGAGGCTACCAAGAGGCCAATGGCAACTTTGCAGGAGGTACAGGCTTTTATGACCAAGACTGGTCAAAGTGTGCATGTGACAACAATATCCCAAGCACTCCACAAATATGGCCTGTATGGTAGGGTGACAAGAAGGAAGCCATTACTCAAGAAAGCCCACCTTGAATCTGTCGCAAATAACGCTGAATCAGCTAGGCTGGTCAGTAAAACATTGAATCCCTTTGTATGGAGAATCTCAGTAGCTAAGGCTCATGGTTCATCAACTGATTCAGATTCAGTTGTATTGTGTTTGCCAACTGATGATGTGAGACAGAACAGTAATTGGATACCAGAAAATACAAATAACAGTGAGTTTTGGCCTTCTTCAGTATTCTGGATGGAAGGCATACCTCGCAAAGTGACCTTGTGTGAGCAGAAAGAAATGTATAGTAACAATGTGTACAGATCCAGAACTATTGTACATGGTGCAGAAGTAACCCTGACACATAACTTAAAACATAATCCTTGCCAAAGCAAGTCATCAGTGACTGGGCCCAGACTTTGTCCGGCATGCAGTCATTTGGCTAAACACTGTAGAATCTTGTTTGAATGCACTGATTCTGTTGGAGTTTCTTTCTCTCATTTAAATATAAACCCAAAAAGATATTAAGAGGATTGAATGCATGAGTTGTGAAAGGGTCACTTAGTAAAATGGGCACATCTGAGAAAATTAGAATGTGAGGAAGGTGTCCCTGCTAAGCGTGTACAAGTGTCTTGTAGGTACAAAGTCAAGGCCATGGCGACTCACACCTGTGATGCAAGACGATGGATTCAAGGGGCTATTGTCGTGTTCGCTGAGCCAACCCGAGCTGAACCTGAGACCGAAGTGGAGTCCTGCTGGGAGCGAACTGAAACCCCGGACACGGATTGGATGATTTAAAATGAAATGTATTAATGCAATAATATGTGTTATGATCCTTTGTAGTGTTTGTATAATCTTTAGTCTGGGAAATTATGTAAGTGTGTAATCAAAAGTAACCCTTAATGCTGTTTTAGTCAGTAATTGTGAAACTTATGTATTTTCTTTATATAAAATCATGCGGTAGAAACTGGTACAGTTTGATACAAGTGTCCAGTTTTGGGCAGTTTCTTATCAAGATGGGCTTGGTTCCCAGAACTGAATGCTAAGTTTCTACAGCACCCTTTTTAGCCTAAGAAAATGTTGTTAAATGTTGAAATAAGGTTTAATATGCTTGCTTTTTACTAAAAACAATGTGTGTGTGTAAGACCATATGCTTAACACTGCCTGTTATAATAATATACATGAAATTGTTTCTCATCAAGATAAGTTTACATTTAAAATAGTTAGTAATTGTGTGCCATAGGGAATAAACTGTTTAGTTTGACTCTGAGTTAAAAGATGATGCAACATTGTCACAAAGATGGCCGGAGTGGGTGGTGTCAGACCAGAAGCAGGAAAATAAACAAAGACAGAGATGGATTTTGGTGGAGCTGAGCAAATGGTCTCGCTCAGCATTTAATGAATTAACAGACAGACAGAAAATAAACGGTTGGAACAATACAAAAACACAGGACACGGCACTGGTAGCCAAAATAAACAGAAACAAAAAACGGACTAAACTTAACAAAACGGCGCACGGACAGACACGGTGAGTTTTGAACACACAAGTATTGTGCTGGTCCCACCAGCACGCAATAGCAATTGTAATTCTCCTACTGTCTCTCCCGTTCTCCACTCACCGAACACCCAACCCCGAGTATGTGAAAACGTGCATCTATATATACTTTTGTGCTGGGATTCAATTACTAATTAATTATTAACTTGAATCCCAGCATGTGAATTAATAAAGTGCAATTCCCCGTGCTCACATATTATTACATTTTACTTGCACGTGAAGTGCTGTGCAATCCTCGTGCCTAAATACACATATACATTTTAAACACTCCTGTTACACAGACCCGTTTATATCCCGTGTACCAATGACTACACACCAACATTTAAACACACCACACGCAACACATAACAGATAATATACACAGGGGCGGGCACTTTGTCACAAACATAAAGAGTTGTTGTTTGAAATATAAAATAAGAAGCTTAAACAAATAATAAAAAGTAATTTTAAAAGTAGAGGATAGGTTTTGAAAAAGGTAAACTTTATGTGAACTTTCTTCCCGAATTTTCTGTGAGCCTGTTTTTTAGAGAAAGCCATGCCTGGTAAAGGGAGGCATAGTTGGCACGCAGAGCGAGAATTCTTTTATCAAAAAGATTATATCGTCAAGGTTAAAATTTAACAAAGGAAATTATCTTCTCACCCTAGAAGAAGGGGGAACGTTGCTAAAAGACATTAATTGTCGCTGGAAATTAGGAGGATTGGTGTGCCACTAGCGAACCAGTTTTAGCTGGTTTGTGTGCCGCTGAAAAAAATAGGAGGTCGGCCGTAGTTCAGCTGAGTTCATGCTGTTAAGAAACTCATTGGACAGAGACATTACAATCTTACACTTAAATAAAAAACAAATAGATTATCTATGAAGAGAAACTCTATATTAGAAAAACATAAGATGGAAGTTCCCTATAATATCTGTTAAGCATACACCTGTAAGGACAGAAGGAAAATTAATTTGAAAAATAGGATGATATGAGGGAATATGTACTTAGGCACCAAATACACATAATCAAATATAATCATAACTGATAGTGTTGTATATATTTTAAACAACACTCATATACTCAAAATAACATTATTCTCTTTGTATGCACATATAAAATAGAGGAATAGCAAGGGTCTTGTGAACTATGTTTCACCTAACTTTTTCGATAAAGGAGGGGTCGAGAAATGAGTGAGTGAGATCATGGTCAAGTGTTTGGAACAGGTGTTATATTTTGAAAAGTTGTTGGCATATGGCTCTAAATTTTTAGGCTGTTGCGTGCCAAAGAAAGATAAGAAGTATCTCTCCATGTATTTCAATGGAGACAAAAACCTATAAAGCCTCAATCAAGTCTTTTACAATGAGGTACCACAATCAAGACTCTTGAAGAAGCTTGGCAGAGTGAAGTGGTCCATCATTTGCAGATCTCCACAAGACAATTCTGATTCCTTTGTTCACGCTACTTTTCCTTAAAATAGGAGATAAGCATATTATCGACATTATTATATCTCACATGTATTGGTTATATTGCTATAAGGTATTGAAACTGTGTTTTAGTTTTTGAGAGAGTGTTATATTGAATGAACTGAAATATAGACGTGGGTGCTCTTTTAGACCGCGTGTATAGCTGGCCCCGTGGCTGCACAAATACATATAAGTGTATTAGGTCATTGGCGTGTGTATAGCTGGCCCCGTGGCTGCACTGATGCACGGAGATGTGTCATGCCAATTGAAGTGTTAATGCTGAATTTGCAACTAACTTAGAAACGCTAATTGTTATTGCATGTTTATGGATTTTGTTGGTATTCGCGAACTCTTTCCAATATTAAAGCATTTTAATAAAGCGAAGGAGCATTGCTCTGATTCGTAAAACTTCAAATGAATGAGTCTTGAGTGTTTTTCTTGATTAAAATATGGGTTATATGGACATACATACAAGCTCGTCCAGTGCTCGAACACAAACCACTAGGAGTTTATATCATCTCTGTCCTCCTAACGTCTCCCCTGAAGTTAAGAGTGTGTGCAGAGTGAATAAAAAGAGTACGTGAAAATCTGTGAACGCAGCAGACGTGACAAATCCCTTTTGAAGCATGCAGAAAAACACTCAGGAGATTCTGTAGCCATGCGGCAAAACGTTTTGTGGTCTGACAAAACTAAAATGGAACTTTTTGACCTAAATGCAAAGTGTTATGTTTGGAGCAAACTCAACACAGCGCATCATCCAAAGAACACCATCCCTACTGTGAAGCATGGTGGGTTATGGGGATGTTTCTCATCGGCAGGGACTGGGGCACTTGTCAGGATAGAAGGAAAAATAAATGGAGCAAAGTACAGAGAAGTTTTTGAGGAAAACCTGCTGCCCTCTACAAGAAAGCTGAAACTGGGACAGAAGTTCACCTTTTAGCATGACAAGGGTTGCATTACAAAAGAGTAAATCCTGCAAGTCACAGCAAGACAGGTGCAATAGTACCGTAATACAATCTTGTTTGAGCCACAGCACTCATCTCCTGTGACTAACCAACATGTTAAGTGAAAAATAACAAAACGAATTTGTGTAGCTGCAGTATAAGGAAGGTCAAGAGCAAATAATAAGAAATCATCAGCATTGTATGAGAATAACATACAAATTTGTCCATATGACATGTGCTGAAGTCATGACTTAAACCAGTACTAAGGCCACCTTTTGCTTTCCATTGAGGTCGAACCCCGTAAACATTTTTAAATTACACTATACTATACTTAAGGTTGACTTGTTTGCAATGCCCTATTCATTTATATATCAGTTACAGATGTGCTGTAGCATTTGCAACGGGCTTCCCTTTAAGTTTGTTTTAATAGTAACAGGTTTAAAAAAATGAGACATTTACATGATTTAGAAAAATCCATGTTTTTCACTGCAAAAGCTTGTGTTGAAATATGCAGTATAAGCGTATTACGTTTACATTCAAAAGTGAGATACAGAGCTTACAGATTATACTGAGGACCCTGCTGCATATTTACAGGATCCCAGTTACAGTAGCAAACCAGCATTACAGCCAACATGCAACTTTATTGGATTTCATAGGAGTTTAGCAACTCATGTTTTGTATTTATTTTGCAACTCATTTTCTAGTTTCTGAAGATAACTTTATATAAAAAAAGCCATCGCTGCATAATGAATTTAAGTGATCAGATGAGTATACAAGCCAATATGGAATTGCGGCCATTATTCTGAAGTATTTGATTTAGATCGAAATACCAAAGCAAAGCAGGCATACAGTTATTATTCAAGGAACCTTGAGTGTCTTTTCAGACTCAAGCACAGGTCATTTCCTCAAACCCTGTTGTGTTTCTGTCTCAACATCATGCCCCATAAACAAATAAGGTGGCCTAAAACTACATGACACCGCCAGACTTTATTTTGCAGTCTACAGTCATTTGCAAGTATCGTTTTTATTTACAGTACAGCCTTCCTATCATTAGAGTTGATTTGCAGCCCCTTTTAAATAATCTTTGCTCACATAATGACCGAGCAGCTGCTGCAGTGCACCTTTCTCTCAGGCAGTGCTTCGCCTGCACTCTTTGTTGCCAGAGTGGTACTTGAAGTCTGTCCAGCTTGCTGTCGAGATGACAACTTATCTGACACCAACAGGATTGAACGAGCAGCACATGCCCCTTTCTCTGAGCTAATGACTTATCTCAGTGTTCTCAAGTTCGGTGTCTTTATCTCGCTACAAAGAAATTCCGCTGGGAATTCCTGCTCAAAAACAGAGCGAGTAGGTATTTTATTCAACGGAAAAGGCAAGATGAACCATTCTGCAAGGTAAAAAGCGAATTTTGCTAAGGCATAGAATATTGTTTGAGGGAAAATTTAAGCAGACAGAAACGTGCAAACAGAGACTCAGCCTGGAAAATGGATGAGAAGTTATGAATTCTACAACAGTACAAATCACTTCAAATTTGCTCTTTTAGTAAGTATCCTGATAACAGCAATAACAGGAATGGAAATAAGGCTCATATTGCATAGCAGTTTGATCTATTCCAGGTTTTACTGCGAGTTTAATAAGACACACCTGAGCTTGTTGTTACCTCCAGGACTAATCAAGTACATGTTCAAACCTGGAATGGATGAAATTGCTATGCTTATTTCCATCCCAGAATACTATGCAAAATGCGTGGCATTCCCACAGAAACTGGGTCAAAAAAAGAGGACAAGCACAGTGTTTTACAGAGTGCAGAAGTACCACAATTGCATTTTGAAAATGCAGGAAGACAGGTCTATTTGGTGTCCTAGTGACTATAAACTGAATATGAACAGCTGTTTTACATTCCTACGTGATTCTCAAGATAAATTATTTCTAAATTCTAAACCCCTTTTTCATAGTGAATACTCTTACATACGAATTAGGCCAAATTGTTTTTTCAGGAAATATTATTATTATTATTATTATTATATTATTATTATTATTATTATTAATTAGTCATTTAGCAGACACTTTTATCCAAAGCAACTTAGAGACTAGATGGCGAACTACGCATCACAACTGCTGCTACAGAGTCACCTACAATAGGACCTCAGTTTCACAGGGCGGCTCCTCCGAAGAGACATTGTAATTTGTAAAGCACTGTAAATCAGTAGAATCCAGCAAAATGGGATGAAATTACCCGTTTTTTTGGTTAACAAACTGCAACACACTGGTTTAAAAATGTAGCTTTTTATAGGTATGTAATTCAGTAAACCTGAACTTTCAGGGTCACCATCTTCATACCATTCTGTACAGTACAGTGGATGTATCTGCAGCAGAAACTGTTCAGTTTGAAAAGAAGTCTGAAACCATTATATTCATCTCATCTCGATTTCTAACCTTGGGCATAAGTATGGAAATAAAGAAAATAATTTAACTGAGCCATTACATGTTCTTGTGTTGTCTTTTATCAGCTGTCTAATTCAATCATTTGAAAGAACAAGAATAAGAAAAAATAGCCCAGCTCTAGCAAACAAAACAGGTTACAGTAGCAAGCATCAGAGTGCAACTCAAGCCTTCAGGAAAACGACACTGTTGACTATACAAAGCAGGTTAAATTAACTTCTGCTGCCTGGGAAAGTTCTGAACTCAGTCAAGACTGCTCAGTGTTCGAGGTATCGACCATTTTGGTTGCCATGGTGACTTTTTTCTCGGTAGGCACTTTCAGACGACCACCTTTCTGCTGGAAATTTTTTTTTCTTTTCAAACAATTTTTATAATATTTTACAACAATATTTAGATGTTTCTGTTTTCACCCAAAAAATATAGTGTTACAGAGCATTTCTCTTTGCAACCGCATAAAAATAACCAATCCTGCAGCAGAACTATGCTTATATTGAAGGCATCAAAGGGGTGTACTTACTAAATTAACTTTAACTTAAAAGAACAACAAATTCTACTATGACTACTACCACTAATAACAACAACAACAACAACAATACTAATAATAATCATGCAGACCAGTGCGGTCAAGTCAGGTGGTAAAAATTGAAAGGAGCTCAAAATATCAGCTACCGGACCATCTGAAGTTAAAAGCAGCAGCAGCGGCACAAACAACAATGAGAACGAATCAACTTCTGAAAGGGAAACGCCCTCAACATCCGAGTCTTGAGTCGGTGAAATGAACAGCTCAGAAAAGACAATTTCAACCATCATGGGGTGCCAGCAGTTCAGCTGGTTACTTCAACAATCTGTGCTAATGCACAGCAGTTATTGTAGGCAAGCAGGGCCACAAATTCCCGTGAATACTGATTTTATAGCAGGCTATTCCTCTTAAGAAAAAATCACTAAATATATCAGCACTGTGGCATGCTAAAGATCAGCAGAACATTTTAGGAAAGCAAACCTAAAGAGCAGAGAATCTCTATGTGTTTTCATCAAATGGAATCAAACCACAATTAAGCACAGTAAGAGGACATGTGCATACAGACAGAATCTGTGGACTGGTTTACAACGACTTCAAGCGCAACATTATGTTTCTTGTTCTCAATGTAATCCAAGTGATGTCCCTATGGTACTATAGAATATTTTGACTAGTCTGTTGGTGTTCATTTCTTTTTTAATTTAATTCATTTATAAAGTGTTCGCGCACAGCACTGTGACGGAGGCTACTGAAATCTGTTTTTCTTTTCTTTTTTTATGTTTTTTAAAATGAAAGCAATGGCCCAATAAAACAATGCCAAAGTTTGCCAAACTATAATGTACTGAAGTGTTACTTACAGTATATGCTGTGTCCACAAAAATTTAAAAAATGAGTGTTTGTTTTGGTACTGCCTTTAAAAATGTTTTTTTTTTTTTTTTTTTTTTTTTTTTTTGTCTGGAAAAAAAAATCTGCATTTAGAGCCCAAGTATCGTGTCTACATTATTCAGAAACATGCCTGGATATGTACATTTTTCTTTGTTACTTAATTATCAAGGTTTACCAGTTATACATTTACATGGTTATTATTTTGAACAATACATAAGTTTGTAGCTATTTAAATTAAGTGCAATAATAGACGACCATTTTATTTTTCTGGTGAACATTTTTGGACCTGCAGGATCTTACTTCGAGCACTGCTGAGAGGAACAACCGAAAAAGACAAGACCATATGGCATAATGTTTGTACAAACAATAGTTTGAAACACGGTAAACAGTAGCATTACCTAAATTATAAGATTAACTATTTAGAAGTTATGCTGAAAAGACAATCACCTGGCTTGAAATCTTCTAGTAGAGTAGTGAAGCGAAACTAAACTAATTACTGTAGAAAGTGATGCTGGACATTTACAGGGCCTGCAAACCTTATTTTTATATTCATAAAATGGCGTACTGGCTATTACCGTGGAACAAAAACATCCTGTACAGTATAATATTTTGTCCAGTGCAAATTAAATGTTATCAGACAGAAACTGTACAAATTGAGATTCAGCCCGGCAAAGTTAAGGAGGCTGAGAATTCTACAATGGCACTACAAATCATTTCATAGTCTCTTTTGTGAACTATCTTTATTACAGCAATGCTATCCAAAATGGCATTCCTATTCTACTTGTTTACTGGGTTAAAGAGGACAAAGCACAAGCCCTTTCAGTGTTTCAGTGGGTGCAAAAGTGTGAGCAATTGCATAAATTTTACTGCTTCATTTCTTGGGTTAAAATCCAAAATAGGCAAGTTACTACTTTATCCACTGCTACAGTATAGCACCAATCACTCTGAAAGAAAGAGGATTAAGCACAGTCCAGGACCTGGTAAACAAGCAGAATGTGGAACATAATCTGCAACATAATACAGTTTGACACATAAAACCCAGAAGCAGTCTGTTACAGTATATTGCTTCATTCACAACATGAAGCACAGGTTGATCTTGGTTAAACTTAACTGGTGTAACAATCCATTTCAAAGCATGAATGTGGATTACAGTATAAACTACTGATACTGCATTATGCACGTGAAGGTTTTCCTAGTTATTATACTGTGCTGTTATTTTTTAATATTGCTTCACTGTTTTTATACATTTATTTATATATAGGGCTTAATTTAGTAATTTAATTGATTCAATTTAGTCATTTGTTTCTGTTAAACAACTTAACGGGCTTTGAAATAGGCCAGTCAAAAGCGGTCGGAACGCAGTGTGACCGAGAGGGCGAGGTTACTGGGCCACCCAGGGCAGAAGCTACTCCTGCCCCCTCTCAATATACCGAACACGTGGCACTCAAGCATGGACATAGTGTGGGGCCAACACAACGTCACCTCACTAGTGCACGCTTGGGGACAGGTTTGGTCTATTGAAGGTAAGGATGTTGAAGGTGCTGGGGCGCTAGTATTTCCGAACTTCAGTATCAAGGGGCAATTACTGTATAGGGTAAACCGTGCCAAGGGCACAGGACAGCCTGTAACACAATTAGTGGTTCCCTCGTCTTGTCGGCCAGAGGTCACGAGGCTGGCGCATGCTATCCCTTCTACGGGGCACCTCGGAGCTGACAAGACAAGGGAGCGAATATTGGCTCGATTTTATTGGGTAGGACTTCATACTGATGTGTCGAAATATGTAGCCACATGCCCAGACTGCCAGCGAGTAGCGCCGGGTCAAGTGCACTCTGCCCCTTTGGTTCCACTGCCGATTATTTCCACCCCCTTTGAACGCATTGCAATGGACGTTGTGGCCCCTTTGCTACCTTGTGATTCCGGGTATAAGCATATATTACTGGTGGTAGATTGTGCAACGCGATACCTAGAATAAGTTCCATTGAGGTCTACTAGTGCAGCTGCAATAGCCAAAGAATTATTGTAGATTATGGCTACATCCCCAAGGAGACTTTGACTGACCGTGGAACTAACTTTCTGTCGAACACGTTACAGCAGGTTTACAAAATATAAAAAATACATCCCATCAGGACATCTGTTTACCAGCCACAGACGGATGGTTTGGTGGAACATTTTAATCAGACTTTAAAGCAGATGCTGAGACTGTTTGTGAATCAGGAGCAAAAACACTGGGCATAGCTTCTTCCCTACCTCCTTTTTGCAGTGAGAGAGTTGCCACAGAGTTGGACAGGGTTCTCACCCTTCAAGCTCTTGTACAGCCGACAGCCTCGCCGCATCCTCAATCTGTTGAGGTGGGGGAGGAGCATAAAGGCTTGTCCAAAAAATTTAGTGCAGCACGTGCTCCTACTTAGATATCGCCAAGATTTCATCGCTCGTTTGGCCCAGGACAATCTAAAATCGATTCAGCAACGGCAACAGCTGCATTATAATAAAAACTCACAAATTCAAACTTTTCAACCAGGAGGCAAAGTAATGCTGCTGCTTCCCTCCTCAGAATCGAAATTATGTGCTAAATGGCAGGGGCCATATGAATTGACTCGGGCTATTGGTAAAGTGAATTATGAAATTAGACAACCCGACAGCCATAATGAAAGGGACATTTATCACATCAATTTATTAAAGCCCTGGCAGGCAAGGAAGACTTATTTATAGCCCCAGGCAAAATATAGGATGACTTAGGCCCCTGTCTAGAGACCCCTAGCACAATAGTAATTTCACTGGAGGAAAAATACCAGATCAGCAACGGGAACTGCGTAAGCTTATTGAGGAATTCATCAATGTTTTTTCTGACTTGCCCGGCAGAACTAACCTTGTTGAATATGACATTATCTCTGACAGTATCACAGTATGACAGAGACCTTACCGCACCCCCGAAAGTCGACAAAGTGGTATTAGCAAACAGGTATGGGCATTGCTCGAACTTGGGGTGATTGAGCCTTCCAGGAGTGAGTGGTGCAGTCCAACTGTGACCTACCAAAAAGGATGACAGCAACCGCTTCTGCGTTGATTTCCATAAGGTAAACGCAATTGCTAAGTTCAATGCCTACCCCATACCTCAGGTCGATGAGCTTCTAGATAGACTGGGAACAGCAAAGTCTATTTCCACTCTGGACCTGACAAAGGGATACTGGCAGATCCCCTTAACCCGCAGTTCTAGAGAGAAAACAGCATTTTCAACCCCTGAAGGGCTGTTTCAATTTAAAACCATGCCGTTTTGTGTCCGCTGCCTTTCAGAGACTGATGGACTAAGTTTTACACCCACATCATGAACATGCAGCAGCATATATTGATGACGTGGTGATTTACAGCTCCACCTGGCAAGAGCTTTTCTAGGGTTACAGCCAATCATTCAGTCTCTAAAGGTAGCCCGGCTGATAGCTAACTTGGGAAACTGTGCGTTTGCCAAGACAGAGACTCAATATTCTGGATTTTTAATGGGGAATGGAAGTTAGTGTTACGTGTGGAAGAATAAGAACGGGAATATTATTTGGGAACCAACTGTAATGTAAACAGAGAAACACACGCTGCGGTATTGCCTGTAAACATTGTTTATTATTTACTGTTGTTACGCCATCAGTCAATTGGATTACAAACCATTAAACAACACTGCACCTGGATTATAATCGTCTGTTTGTTTATTTATCACCAGCACACTGTTAACCACTTTGCCACAATGTTTATAAAGAAAAAAATAATTTCCTTTGCTTGTGAATCATTTCTCTCTCTTGGCGTACTTTAGCGTAATTACCTTTCAAAAGAAAACAGACTGTATTTAAGTGTTCCCTACAGAACAGTAAGTTGTCTAATGTTAAGAGAAGAAAAGCATACAAACCAACGTAATCCCTGACAAAATGCCTCTTTATCTAGGTCGATCTATTTATTAAATACTCATTGGAAAACAAGTATGACAAAAAAACACCTCACAGATATTAAATTGACAGTTTACAGTGTAAGTAATACAAATATATTTCGTAAGCAATCAAAAACGACGACTCATTACTTTCAGATAAAGAAAAAAGTCTATTCCACTCCCCCTATATTCATGCAGTCACAAAGGTTGTCATGCCTGAAGTCACCTTGCACTGGAGCTTGCTACACACAGCAAGATGCTTCACAGACCAATAATACATTTGGTACTGAATAATACTGTCTGCCTATTGTACTGTAGGATCCTCAAAGACTATTTGTGGAACAGACCCAAGCAAGTGACTGTGCCTGTACAATTTAAGCCAGGGCTGGACATTTTAATTACTCTGACACTGTTTTGACATTAGTCTGAATTTATTTAGTATAAAAAAAGGATGAACACTGCTAGAGCTACAGTACAGCACCTTTTTATGTCTGTGTTTGGTAAATGAAAAAATAATACTTTCATGATCACATAATTAAGGTTCTTTTTTTTTTTTTTTTTTTTTTTTTTTTTTTTTTTTTTAAATCACAAAATCAGGGGGATCACACAACATAAAACCAGTATGTTTTGAGATGTTTCTGTAACTCATTAAAAAAAATTAAATTAATAAGTCAGTGTGACAGACAGAGAATGAATCCTAGTCAACAATCTCCCTTCCGACCTGTGAGGGCACTGTGTAACAGGAACAGTGTGCCCTGGACTGGATGGTTTGTCAGTTCATTCCAGGGTGAGTCGGAAGTCAGCCATTGAGAAAAGGGGCAGACTCAAAATAACAGAAGTCATTGCCTTAATGCATTAGATTGTGTGTATGTGTGTGTCTTCATTATTGTTATTATTATTTTGGGACTGAACTCTGTGGGTTTTAACTGTGCCTCACACATTGTTGCGTCGGTCCAGTTACTGTTATTTGTAGCACAAATAGAGAGCTGTTTTTCACCGTGAAGTGTGTGGTGTTTGTTATTACTGAGCATTGCAAACCACTTTGCCACAGTCAGTCACTGATTTTAAAAATGATTAGGACCTACAGCAATAAGCTGTTTGGACCAAGACACCAATCTGGAAAACCATAAGAAGCAGGGTTACGGTCAATCCCTGTTTTTCAATTAGAATTGCATTTCCAAAGCCTTTTTAAAATCAATTCCCAATTCCAAACACCCCATTAATCAAACTTGCAATAGCAGTATTCTGTTAAAATGAGCTTTTCTCAGTGGCAACAAATTACTTAAACTTAAAGTCAGTAATTAAAATGGCTTCAAACGAAAGCAGTTGAGCAATCACAATTATGTATGCACAATATCATTCACCCCTCTCTAGTAGAATCTACAGCATTTCTTGTGTCCACTCCATTAGCTGAGACTGACTTTGGCTACAGTAGCACATACAGTAATTCCTACCGTTATAATCTTGGAGTGCTGCTGATGGAAATAATCAAATTGCTTTCTGTCCAGGTGGCATGGAAAACAAATCATAATGTAGTACATAGTGCATTTTTTTAAGAGATCATGGGTTGTGTTACAGAGTGTGGTTGCTGAAATTAGACATCCTATTTTATCTGCCCTCCCCACTTGAGCATTCTGAACTTCAATGTGCTCTTCTAAAGAACTCCAAGTGCTAAAACATTTGGGAAACCAGATGACATTTAATATTTATGGAGAAAACAGATATAAAGAGCTTTAATTTCACTTGTCAGCTCAGACTTTTTAACAGTCTCTTGGCAAGGCCACAGTCCTACATACTGTATGCATTACAATCCTGGATCATCACCCGAATGAGTAGAAGCACACACACCATGCAGCTGGGAAAACAGCTTGATGCTCCAGTTGTGATTTTCACTTTATTTACAGTCAGTCACAATTTACAGTATAAGACAAAAAAAAGATTTGAAGTTTCTTTTTTTTTCAATATTATTTCTGTCAACAGCAACAAAGTGAAGTAGGCTTACATTGCGCAGCGTCCTTTATTTTCTTTACTGCAGTAGAAACTAAAAAAAAAAAACACAACATTGCTGCTGTGTTGTTCAGAAAGTGCATGCAGTTGTGTAAACCACAGACATGCTCCTCTTACCTCTCATAAGACAAAACAGCACTACTGCAATAGCGGGCTGCACAGTATCATACAGATATAGTGTCACTCGCTATATTCTAGGTCTCTGTTGTAAAATAATACAAATTTGGAAAAGGATAGTTACTCCACTCCACTTACTTACTCCACCCTAGATATACAGATTTGCAAACTGCTTCAAACCTTGCCTGTCTTGAAGTACTTGTAAGTGAAAAGCTTTTCTGCTAATGGGAAAGTCAACCTTTACTTATCCATAAAAAATACTTTGATTATGCCGCTGCTGAAGGTTGCAGGTTTACTGTACTATTTGAGGAGATGCTTCACATTTTGCTACAGTAAATGACCACTGTCCACTTTTACTTTTGAATGCTGTAAAATGACCTGTGAACTAAATTAACCAAAGGAAATGTGTTCCAGACTGTTTTGCTTTTCAGCTAGAACCGATATCACTGATTCTCCACTTTTGCTGTAGAGGTGACCTTATCTAAACAGATATCTATGTTGCACTGAACCATACAGCAACCATTTGCATAACTGTAGTTATTTTATATTAAAAAAAAAAATTAAAAATTAAAAATCCTGACACCGTTGTTTTGAGCAACACACCAACTTGTATCTAGAAAACTACTTCAAAAATGGCAAACCTCTGTTTTTACCTAATTGGTCCTACCTAGTTCATCCTATTCCAATCTGGTTTCCACAGGTGTCCCACAGGGCTCTATTCTATGGCCTCTGTTATTTAATAACTATATGCTGCCACTTGGCCAGATAATCCAGCGCCATGGAGTTAGTTTTCATTCTAATGCAGATGACACCCAGATTTATTTTCAAACGAAATCTAATACCACAACAGCTGTTTCTGTACTCTCACACTGTTTGATGGAAATCAAATTATGCTTGCAAGAAAATTTTTGCAGTTAAATTGCAATTTGTTATTTTTGATCCTTGCCTTACTTTCGAAGCTCATGCTCAAAATGTTACAAAGGTGTCTTTTTTTCCAACTGCGTAACAGTGTTCAGCTGATATCCCGAAACAGCCTCTATACACGAACCTCCAATATCTCTCACAAGCACCTGGGTACATATTGTTACGATATCACAACAAAAGGAATAAAGTTTTTTTTTTTGGGTGCATATGTATAGCTAATATGTATCACCTTACAGTACAATAATACGACAAACAAAATGGACTGAATGATAATACCTGAAAATAATCATAAAATTTTTAATAAAGTAGCCAGCACAAATATAGTATTAGGCAGTGAATTGCTATGATCGCCAGCTTATTTTGAAAACCCTGCATTCGTTGTCACTATTTTTGCTTTGCAAGTCACGTTGCTGCTTGTGTACTTGGACAGCGATGTCCTGGTTGTCTTTTCTCGGCAGTCAGTCACGTTGCTGCTTGTGTACTTGGGCAGCGATGTCCTGGTTGTCTTTTCTCGGCAGTCAGTCACGTTGCTGCTTGTGTACTTGGGCAGCAATGTCCTGGTTGTCTTTTCTCGGCAGTCAGTCACGTTGCTGCTTGTGTACTTGGGCATCACTAGGCTATACTCGAATTTAAGACGCAGGCTATTTTTGAGCAGCAAATTTTTTTTTCAAAAAGTGAGTCTTAAATTTGAAGGAATATGGTAGTAAACTCTAATATTGATGCGATCCACTGATGGCTTGTGTTTGATGGTAATGACGACACATTCAAATTAGCTGTACTGTTTCCTTATTCTTATGTAGGTTATTAAAATATAGTAGGAATATAGGGAGCTATGTAAGATACAAGATTATTTGATTATTTTCATCTCACTCAAGGCCGGAGTGACCAACAGATGCTTTGAAATCTTGGTGGGATGTCATATATATATAAATGATGTTCTATTTAAATACCTAGCCTTTGTTTAGTATGAAAAAACTGCGACAATATTCCATTCAACTGTCACTGGAAACAATCAAGGATAATGACACAAATTAGCTTGGGAACCAAATTGGCAAATCTAACTTCCTACTTTAGAATAATTAAAACACCACCAAACTTCTGAAATTCTAAAACACATTACTAAACTTATTCAACACAAACATGCATGAGAGGCTATGGGTGACATGGTCTATATTTCAAACTGTACCTTTTTTGAATATTTTTACTTTATTTGTACATGGAAAAATTAGAAGTTCAAATTTCAAAAGGTTTTCTTGTCTTTATAGTTTAATAATCATTGACAAAATACAGTGCATGGCTGAGCACAATATTTGTTACTCTTAGTAAGGCCCTACTTTATTAGGTTCTTAGTATTTTACTAAATCACTCAAATAACACAACAAGTCTACTGTGATGATGAAAGCATAAGACTTGTGAATTAAGGGTGGCCATGAAAGTCATTTACATAAAGCCTCAACCTTTAGCATACCATAGCAACACATTTAATAGCACATGATGTTACTGGAACTCAGTTCAAATGCAATATGTTGTTCCAGTCGCATGGATTTGGGATGTTTTTCACACTTCCAATGCTACATTTTTACTTATTTTTTTATTTAGGGATTCAAACATAGATTATGATGACCTACCAGAGAGACTGTAATGCAGCAATTCATCCATCCACACAGTTTAGATCAACTGAATAGTCCAATTTTACATTTATAATAATAATAATAATAATAATAATAATAATAATAATAACAACAACAACAACAACATCTTTACTTTTAAATACCACCTTTCACAAAGCGCTTTACAGAGGTAGGATGTGATCTGTGCATTATATGTACCGAGTCACTTATAACAGGATATCGACTTAACATCTCATCCACAGGATGGAGCACAAGGAGGTTCAGTGACTTGCTCAGGGTGACACAGTGAGTCCGTCAGTGGTAGAGGTGGGATTTGAACCAGTGACCTGGTTACAAGCCCTGGACTTTACCCACAGGACCACATTGTAATTTAGCAAAAATATTCAACATTCAAACAGAGGCCTTGTACAGTATGTATCAATCTTAAACTGTTGACCACTGCATGTTTTGCCAGTAGAAGTTATTTTGAGTTTGTATAAGGTAGGCATGAGAAGTATTCTAAAACATCACAAATTACGCAGACATTGGATTGGATAAACTATTTCACCATGAGGGTTTACGCCAAAGGACTGTGCATCCTTTCACACCTCCATAGAGTTACTTCAGGACAGGGATTTGATAGACTACTTAGCTACACTCAACAGAATCCTTGATATTGGATTTGTATGGTTGCTTTTTATCAACAAGGTAAACAATACCTACACTGACCTGTACTGCTGGATAAACACTTGCTTATGTATTTAAATGTCATTATAACAGCGAGGTTAGTTAATCTGAAGTCCCTAATTAGGGCGTACACTGCACCAGCCAGTCATGGTGCCGTTTACAGTATTCTGGTCATATACCTTCATATCTGTATGTGAAAGGAGTTCTGGGGTCTCATCCCGTTTATGACATCAATCTTAAAATATATACTGCATTACACTCTAGATATTAAACTGAGGATTTTGGTTAATTGTTAAATACCAGAAACTGAAGTAACATACGGGTCAATAAATCCATAAAATCTGCTTTTGTTATTCGTTTCAACAGATTGTGGCAAAGTTAAAATAAGTAACGATAGTGGGTAGCTAATCCTATAAGAAACAAATTCAGAGAATTGGGATTATCCGAACGCTGAACCAAACAGCTGGTAAATGAACATTCAAACCAAACGTAAATAAAATGTGACGCTCACTTGTTGCTCCAATATAAACACAAAGCTCCAGAGCGAAAAACTTAAAATATGGCGTTGTTTGCAGCTTCAGCGTAAGGACTACCCAGAGTTGCTACTGCCCAAAACAACATCTCCAGCAACCCACGACTTGAACATAGAAATTGTAACAAGGTGGAATTTTATATTTAAGTATTTTCACAAAATGAAGTGGTTCGAGCTCAAACGTCGTGCAGCTTTTCCCCCTCGAATTAGCGTTTCCAGCGATGTATTTTATTTGTAGTAGCACACAGTTCATTTGACATTGACATTGACAAATAGCAGCAAAATACGCAGGTGAAGTATCTTCTCAGGCACTACGTCCGGTAAACTGTAGTGATGATAACACAGAACAGACCCGTACAGCTTCTGGTCATTCAACACAAACCAGTGTTTATATTTTAATTAGAAAAAAAAAGTCAAAATACGGGTTCGGGTAAAAGAGGTACATCAACAACCTCTGTCCATATATTTCCTCCTAGTACATTAAACTCACAGCACAGGCAAGTACTACTAGGGTACGCGCAGAGAACGCTGCGTCTCACTTATTACACCCACAAAAAACGGACTGAAACCCCAATAATGGAAAAAAAAAAACGGGCTTACCTTTTTTGCTGTTAAATTTCAATCAAAAGTTAGAATCCACGCTACTAAAAGGTGTTGAGTATGGAGATAAATACCGTGAATGAACTTGTATGGCTTCCGTTACTGAGACAGCACGACTGTTCCTCTGCAATGAACCAAACGAAACAGCCACTAAACGAGAATGAAGTCATCCAGGGACTGTCTCTGTTTTCGCACTTGTCATACAAACGAAAGGATAACAAAGCTGCATTGCTTTGAAAACATACGTTTCTAATCTACAGCAGAACCACAGCAAGGTGTACAGTAAAACACAGTAAAGCACAGGTAACCCTGGAGAAAAGAAATTGTACAATGTTATAAGCATGGCAAAAGCACGATTGCTTATTGTGTCTTACAAGTGTCCATATGGGATAAAACTGATCCTGAATGTACATGGGGGCTGATTATAAATATTAATAATATTTAACTTAAAAAACACCGTACTGTAAATTACAGACAGAAGATAATTAGGTGATTAATGCAATCAAAATATTCAATGAGCAATAATGTAACATTTAAATATATGTGAACATTAAACTTGGACAAATGATACAGATTACAAAACAATACAGTTTTTTTTTTTAAATCGAACCTTTAATAAGCATCTCAGAAATGGAAACCGCGTGCGCTCTAGTGGACAAAGTAAACTTTGTCCCTTAAATTTTAGTTCACTCATGTGCGTTGAGCGTCATCTAGTGGTAGTGGGGAGTTTTCTTTTTTTATATTCTGTTGCAAAACAAAATACGTTTCAGGGACAGAATGAAACAGGTTTGCGACCTTTCAGTGTTTTGAATCAATGACAAATGCTGATATTACGATTAAAGATAAACATTGGCCTCCCACTGTCACTGAACATATCTGTAATGGCTTTATTATCTTTGTATTGTGCACAGGGGCGTGTACAAGGAGGTGGGGGTGGGGGCACTGGCCCCTCCAATGTTGCTCTCCAAAATCTTAATTTCAGTGTATTGCGTTTGCACTTCCTGTCACTGACACAAACTGAACGTGTACCCTGATAACTTGCAGTTATGTACGCGCGTGTACTCGGTTTGCACACGCCGCCCCCCCCCCCCCCCCCCCCCCATAGCTTGCAGTTAAGGACTGGCGCGTTTGTACCCTGAATGTTTGAGTCCAGCTGCAGTAGTACAATTAGTGGGGGAAAAACGCACATTTTTTAAATTATGCTATTTTATGCTACACTGAAAACTGTTAATTTGCTAAAGTGAAAGCAGTACAATTTATTTGTATACCACATTGAGCCCTTTTTAACACTCCGAACTCAGACAATGCGATGTCTTTTCCAGAACTATTGAAGGCCTGTAAGGACGACCTGGATCTCCTGTATCCTGATGTATTCGACCTATTGGTGCTTTTGGCCACGCTACCTGTTACAGCTGCAGTAGGGCATAAAGATGTTTCAGCGTTAAAAAAGCATCACAGCGTCTGGACTTTCATTGGCGAGTGTAATGCTGTTTAACCATATCAACACACACATTGTGTGAGTGTGTGTGTATATATATATATATATATATATATATATATATATAGTAGCGATCTCGGATACCAAAGGCAGGTGCAACAAACAGGGTGAGGCAATCCACACACAGACAGAGGGTGGGCGCGAACCCAACACCTCTCTCATTAAAGCATAGAGCCAACACCGCTGTACAAAGTGCCAGAGAAAGACGATTCTTTTACCAAGAACAAGTAAAGAACTGATTAATTCTCAATGGTTGGAGGCCAAGGAAAAAGCCTCTCTTAAGAAAACGTCATTAGTACAATGGCTTAAAGTTTGCAAAATGGCATTTGAGTGATGGATATTTGTTCTGGTCAAATGTTTTGTGGAGTGATGAAACAAAAATCGAGCTATTTGGTCACGCTGATAATTGTAGTCGTTACGTTTGGAGAAAGTCTGGTGAGGCATACAAAGAAAAGAACATCATACCTACTGTCAAGCATGGAGTTGGTAATATCTTTCTATGGTGTTGTTTTCCTTCTAATGGCACAGGAAATTTAGTTTGAATACATGGTAAAATGGATTCCATAGCACACCAAAAGATATTGGCCAATCACCTGAAACCTTCCACTGCAAAACTTGGTTTAAAGTGCAACTGGGGGCTCCCGAGTGGTGCATCCAGTAAAGGCTCTCTGTGTGGAGTGCACGATGCGCCGTATAATCTGGAATGTGTCTGGTTCTAGTCCAGGCTATTCCTTTGCTGACCAAGGATAGGCGCTCCCAGGGGGCAACGCACAATTGGCCAAACACTGCCCAGGGGGAGGGAGGGCTATGTCGGCCAGGGTGTCCTCAGCTCATCATGCACCAGCAACCCCTGTGGTCTGGCTGGGTGCCTGTGGGCTTGCCTGTAAGCTGCCCGGGGCTGCATTGTCCTCCAGTACTCTAGCTGGCTGCATGATGAGTCTGCAGTGTATAAAGAAGCAGGTGGCTGACAGCACATGCTTCACAGGACATTGTGTGTTAGTCTTTGCCCCTCCCAATTCAGCGCAGGGGTGGTAGCCTTGAGCTGAGCCTAAAAATAATTGGATATTTCTAAATTTTAAAAAATAAAGTGCAACTAGACATTCCAACACAACAACAATCCAAAGCACACATCAAAATCTACTTCAGAATGGTTAAAGAAGAAAAAAATGGAATGGCCTAGTCAAAGCCCTGATCTAAATCAGATTGAGAATCTCTGTATATACAGCTCTGGAAAAAAATAAGAGACCACTGCAAATTTTTCTTAAATCAGCATCTCTACATGTATGGCAGCCATTCCATTCCAGTGTCTGTTGAATTCCAACACAGGCACACCTCATTCTACTGAATGAGATACTGATTAGGGGATCACCTGAACCAAATCTTATTTAACGAGGAAAAGTATAAAAACCACTCCTGTGGTCATCACTATCCTCTTGCAATAGGACCAGCTAGATGGCAAAACAGTGCTAGTAGTACCTCAAAAGTAATTGGAATCAAAAAATAACTATTGACCATGCCCAAAGAGTTGAAAAGAAAAGTTTTGAGTGAGGAAAAGAAGGGTTCAATTCTGGCTTTACTGGCAGAGGGATACAGTGAGCGTCGGGTTGCTTCCATCCTTAAAATTTCAAAGACGGCGGTTCATAAGAACAAGGTCAGGCAGCACACATTGGGGACAACAAAGCTACAGATCGGCAGAGGGCGAAAATGACTCTCTACTGACCGGGATGACCGCCAACTCATTCGAATGTCACTCAGCAACCGTAGGATGACATCAAGTGACCTATAAAAAGAATGGCAAACGGCAGCTGGGATGAAGTGCACGGTGAGGACGGTTCGAAACAGGCTCCTAGGGGCAGGGCTGAAGTCGTGCAAAGCTAGAAAAAAGCCCTTCATCATTGAGAAGCAAAGAAGAGCCAGGCTGAGGTTTGCAAAAGACCATAAGGATTGGACCATAGAGGACTGGAGTAAGGTCATCTTCTCTGATGAGTCCGATTTTCAGCTTTGCCCAACACCTGGTCGTCTAATGGTTAGACGGAGACCTGGAGAGGCCTACAAGCCACAGTGTCTCGCACCAACTGTGAAAGGTGGTGGAGGATCGATGATGATCTGGGGGTGCTTCAGCAAGGCTGGAATCAGGCAGATTTGTCTTTGTGAAGGACGCATGAATCAAGCCAAGTACAAGGTTGTCCTGGAAGAAAACCTGCTTCCTTCTGCTCTGACAATGTTCTGCAACTCTGAGGATTGGTTTTTCCAGCAGGACAGTGCTCCATGCCACACAGCCAGGTCAATCAAGGTGTGGATGGAGGACCACCAGATCAAGACTCTGTCATGGCCAGCCCAATCTCCAGACCTGAACCCCATTGAAAACCTCTGGAATGTGATCAAGAGGAAGATGGATGGTCACAAGCCATCAAACAAAGCCGAGCTGCTTGAATTTTTGTGCCAGGAGTGGCATAAAGTCACCCAACATCAATGAGAAAGACTGGTGGAGAGCATGCCAAGATGCATGAAAGCTGTAATTGAAAATCAGGGTTATTCCACCAAATATTGATTTCTGAACTCTTCCTAAGTTAAAACATTAGTATTGTGTTGTTTAAAAATGAATATGAACTTATTTTCTTTGCATTATTCGAGGTCTGACAACACTGCATCTTTTTTGTTATTTTGACCAGTTGTCATTTTCTGCAAATAAATGCTCTAAATGACAATATTTTTATTTGGAATTTGGGAGAAATGTTGTCAGTAGTTTATAGAATAAAACAAAAATGTTCATTTTACCCAAACACATACCTATAAATAGTAAAACCAGAGAAACTGATAATTTTGCAGTGGTCTCTTAATTTTTTCCAGAACTATATATTGAATTAGGTATTATATTCATTTATCCATATTGAGACATATATGACAAGTGGAATCTCTGTGATTCACTTTCACTGGGATTCCAAATCCTGTTTATTTATATATATATATATATATATATATATATATATATATATATATATATATATATATATATATATATATATATATATATAAAAAAAACAGGATTTGGAATCCCAATGAAAGTGAATCACAGAGATTCCACTTTCCACTCAAGACGAGGAAGAAGAAAAAGAAAAAATAATAATTGTTAACATTATAATTTGAGCAGAACAATTTTAGAATTGGGAATGAACGGATAAAAGTGGTGAAGAGTTTTTCCTTTCTTGGGTCCACAATTGATGAAAATGGAAATGAGATCAAGAGATGTTTAGTATTAGGTTTGAGTTACATTACATGAGAATAGATAACTTCATGCTGATTTGAACTTGGCTTTCACCAAGATAAGCACCAACTAAGACGTGGCTTTACAGTAAACTAATGTGATCCATCTGCATCTCCATCCATTTACGTTGCTTTCCATCTAATGATGTAGATATCCTTCTGTCTGGTGTTGATGGCTGAAGTGTAATGCTGGCTCCAGGGAGCAGCTTATTTTGCCTCCCCAACGCATCAACACACACAGCGGCCTCGATGCTGGCTCTGGGGATCAACCACAGTGCGGTCTCTCCAGTGCATCAGAGCTAAGTAGGGTACATCTCTGGGGTCTTCAAGTGGGCACCTTCCATCCTTGGTGTTTCGTCGACTAGGCCACCACACCTCATGAGGTCCTTTCTGCTGCTTCAGATAAGTTCTTCACTGTGTGAGGCATTTCTTATCTACTGAACCCAACATCTCTGAGAAACCAGGTTGTAGAGTGTGCCACAAATTCTCGACAACCCACCTCCACTGTGTAAATCCGGACACTCCATCCTCGCTGTTCTGCTTCAGCAGCTAGTTGAGCATACCGAAGTTTCTTCCTCTCTTACGCCTCATCTACAGCATCCTCCCAACTCTATCACATGAACAAGGCATGCTGATCCAGACCACAAGACAATGTCTGGTCGAATGTTAGTGGTGGCAATCTCAGGTGGAAAAATAAACCATTGACCAACATCTGTCAGCATTTTCCAGTCTTCCAGTTGTCCTGGGCGAGGCTTGGTTTTAACACCTTTTCTTGGTGGTTTCTCTCTTGGATGAAGGAATATTGTCTTTTGTGTGTAATGCTTTGATGGAACTGGTGGCAACTTATTGGTCAAATTGCACTTGTCTTCCAATACTAGCCGGCGATGAAGTGCAGCGATGATTGCTCTGGTTAAGATTTGGAAAGACAAAGATATAACAATAGAGACTAAAAAGAGGCTTGTGAAAGCAAGGGTATTCCTTGTGGCTTTGTACCGGTGTGAGTCATGGACGATGAGGACAATCAGAAGAAGATCAATGTGTTTGAGATGTGGTGTTGGAGAAGAATGCTAAGAGTGGCATGGACTGACAGAAAAATGAACGCTTTAATAATGGAACAAATTGGTGCAAGACTACCACTGGAGGTCATGATTCTGAAGCAGAAATGATCTTACTTTGGCCACGTGATGAGAAATGAGGGGTTGGAGAAAACAATCACGCTAGGAAGCAGTGAAGGCAGGAGAAGAGAGGCAGACTGCGGATGAGATGGTTGGACGAGATCAAAAACAGGACTATCTCTCTGATCTCCGAGATGCAGTTATGGACAGAAATAGGTGGAGGGTGTTCGTCATGGAGGTCTCCAGAGGCCGTGTCCGACCTGACGGTACAAGATGACAGGGTGATTTGAGCAGAACCTTCCTGTGGAAGTGTGCCCCACCCTGTGTGTATTTTGTGTTATATGTTGCGAGTGATGTGTTAGTAGTGGTGTATATATGGGTGCATGGGATGTAAATGGGTCTGTGTAGCATGAGTGATTTGAAACATATAGTTGTATTTAGGCACAGGGTTTGCACAATCACTTCACATGCAGAAAAAGTATGTAATAGTATGTGAGCACGGGGAATGCATAAATTAGTTCACATGCTGGGATTCAAGTGAATAATTAATTAGTAATTGAATCCCGGCATAACTGTATGTATAGAGGCACGAAGAACTCATTTGGGGTTGGGTGTTCGGTGAGTAGAGAATGGGAGAGAGAACTAAGTAAAGAAAAAGAATTATAACAACTGCTATTTTGTGCTGGAAGGACCAGCACGATACTTGCTTGTTTTGACTCACCGTGTTTGTTTGTCTGTTCGTCCACTGTTTGTTTAGTGTTAGTCCATTTTGTTTGTTTATTAATTTTGGCCGAAAGTGCCATGTACTGTTTTTGTTTAAATCTTTGTTTGTTTATTAAACACACTGAGCGCAGCCATAGCACCTCCGTTTCACCCCATATCATGTGTTTTATTGCTGCTTACTGATCCTAAGGTCACCACCTAAGACACCCGTGACACTTCCACATTATGTCAGTCAGTCACAGAACCAAAATCATAGATTTATTATATTTTTTTTATCAATTACTTATACAGCGAAAGTTATAACAGGTCAGTGGCAATAACATATTACAGTCATTTTAGGACAGTAATGCAACACAACCTGTTTATTCTTCCCTAACTTTAAAAAAAAGCAAAATTGTTAAATGGAAAAAATGATCTAACTCTTCACTTGTATTGATCTTTACACTGAAATGTTGGTGGCACTCACATATATTTTAAATGGCTGATTTACAAAGGAGAATGGCCTTTTCCTACAGAATATGTATTAACGGAAAGTGATTAAGTACTCTGGGTAAGCTTGTACATCATTGAAGATGACAAACATGGTAGGATTTGCAGCATTGTCTGTTAAACTGTCGTACAAATCAGTGGGATCTGCAGGATTCTTGGCAGGAGGAACGATCATTCCAGGTCTTCCATTGGTAAACACCCCTGTGAGGACTCTGGTGAGATACATGTACTTCTGTCCTTGTGGATCGGGTACAGAGTAAGTACCACTTGCAGAATAACTGGCATTAACTGCAAAATAGGTTCCATTCCCATAGGCTACAGCTGTAATAAAATGCATATTTTAGGTAAATAATAGAAGTACAATACTGTTATAATACATTTACCATAAAATTGGTCTAATAAGCCACATCCCTTGTTAGGCTGTATTTTATATATGTTTTGTTATAAATGCTTTGTTTTTCGTTATTCATGCTTAAGTACTGTACTTAAGAAATGAACAGACAATAATCCAGTTAAATTCTAGCAGCACTCATTTCAAAATAACATAGATATGTCATAATTGTACTGAAACTTGTTGTCTTTAAAGAATGTACTATCCCATGCCTTGAACTGTACATTCATGCATAAGTACCCCCCCCCCCCCCCCCCCTTTTATCCAAGACACACCAAAAGCTGACAAAAAATGACTTTGACATTTTACAGTATTAACATCAAGTAAGCAAAAGTATCCCAACATATGGGGAAAGGGAAATTCTTGTATTATGTCTCCATGTACTTCTATGAACTGTAGGCAATATAAGGGTATACGAGAGAAACACAGGAAGCATTGTTGCTATAATGAGACCTTATGGTATAAACACTTCTACTCAAATCTCTGAAGAATAGGTAAGATAAATGCAAAGACAATCATAGTGTACCATTCTTTCCACAAAAGCTCCGGTTGAATCCATTGGAGTTAATTGTTTTTATTGTGTCACAAGCCGTGCCGTGGAATAACTGCTTTTCGTTATTGCCCTTGCCATTTTTGTCATCAAAAGCTTGCTTTTTTATTTGGTAGTTCTTCCAAAGAAAGGGATTTTGAATTCTTTGAATCTAAAAAAAAAAAAAAAAAAAAAGCAATTGCAGATTACATTATGTTAATTTAATAAGAACATGTCCTGATTAAAAACTCCTTTCTGTCTTTATTATTGATTCCGTTTTCCCATAACCTGATGGTTTACCAAGTCGGACCTATACTGCACATCAGAACTTTAATGTCAACAAAGGATTCCAAAATGCCTTTAGATCATTCCATGATTATCCCAACCTTACCTTCTATGTGCATTCTGTGGGGTATTTTACATGAAATCCCTCAATAATAGAGCCGTAAGTGTTAATGAACAGAGTTTATAACAAAACAGTACTTACCGCTGCTGCCTGTTGGCAACCTTTTCTTGTATGATACTGGTTGTTTGAATAACCCTGTCTATAAATCACTCAATCTGCTGAACGTTAATCAGAAACTCTCGTATCAGCAACAATGTAAGTGACTGGCACTGCTGCCGCTCACAGCTTTGCGCGTCAGCAGGTTTATGAATGCATGACAGTTCATGAGGGCATGTCTTCCCGGTAACTGCAATGGCGAACAGTCTGTATAGAAGCAGTTTTTTATTACATAAAATACCATCAAAAGTATTTTTTGTGTGCGAGACTACTAAATACTATAATATGGCTCAAACAACAGGAAACCGGTTAAATAAAGCAGTTGGGCAAGAACATTAATGTTGTCATGCATACTGTATTCATGAACCGGATCACGGCCCTAATCAAAACACTGAACTTGCGTGAATGTTTCTGATTAAAATGTTGATGAGCCAGTATATTCAGTGATAATTAGACAGACAGGGTTATGCATATACCTCAGACTTTATGGTAATAAGTGGTCAACACCGATGTGTAACCGAGGATTTGTGAATACAAATATTAAAACGATCGTGATTATGATGAAAAAGACACAGCAAACAGCATGTTCAGGAATACTTTAAATACCAAACAACGCTAGGAGCAGTATGTACAAAATGGTGCACCAAAATCCAACGGTAGCCAGAAATAAACATTTACAAAGCCAAAAGCTCCAGAGAGAGCGAAAGATAAACCCATTGTATCTGTTTACAGTTACGGATGTATCTGTACCGTTATAATGGTAAGGTTTCCACAGGTTTTTTTAAATAAAGCTTCCACTTCTTGGTATTCCTTTGTTGTTGGTTGTAATTGTACAGAAATATATCCTTTTGATCCCTTCATATCATCCCAGTGGCTTGGGTGTTTTTCCAAGTCTTGAACTGCAAGTGAGATAATAATGTCAACAAAATACCAATAGTTAAAAGTGACAAAAACCTAGCCTAATATACATACATTAAAAGCTAGTGTATGTTTTCTGAGCAAATCTGGAAGCTAATGGAAAGTCATTAGGTACGATACTTTAGTGAGGTTTTCGAAAATATCTTCCAAGATGCTTACCTAATTACCTGCAGTCAGTAATACCATAGAGCATAAATATTTTAAATACACTTTGAAACATACCTTCTGTCTTGTTGACTCTTTTTATTTGTATATGAGTGTCTCGGTCATCTACTGCAGGGCCCTCTGGCAAGAACACTTTAAAGTTTTTATTTTGAATCTTTACTGTGAGTTCCCTTTCCTCACTTTCCACAGCCTGTTCTAGTCTCAGGTTAGTGAAGATGTCGAATGGCTCATATTTGGTTCCCTGCTCATACTGCCATTCTACCAAATTGCTGGCCAGCTCCGCCTCCCGTTTCAGGGTTTCTTCATCTCGAATCTTCTTGAGCATATCCTGGATTTCCGTTACTGCAGTCAGCACATCTCTTGTGAGCCCTGCCACTTGGATGGAAGCCTCAGCTTTAGTACAGTCAAGCTTCACACTGATCTGGAGCTTCTTCTGCAGTATTTTTATTTTCTCACATTCCTCTTCACCGAAATAACAGATATACTCATTCCTGATTGTCCTCTCATCCTGTTCTTTAACAATCAAGTCTGTTATCCAGGACCGAGCTTTTTTCACATCTTCTTCTGTTTCTCCACATATCTGAAAAACTGTTGGGTCAATATTTTCTTCCATAAACACAAACTCTTCAGTGCCTTTTTCCTCCACATCAGAATGTCCAACTAACCATTTCCCGAATGCTGTGTTGTGTTAAAAAGAAAAAGAAAATCTTGGAATGAATAGTAAAGACATTTGAGCACTCTATAGAGTTCACATACAAAGACTGTTTCTTTTACAAATTATGAATGCTTTTAAACAAAACATGTGCAGGCTACATATAGTATTCTGGAGAGCTGCACACCAACATGTAAAGTACTAAGAACCTACAAACTGGATGGGCAAATTGAGTAGGCAAAATAGAGGTTAAAATCCCAACTTACATTTAAACCTGGACCAGACAGATTCCTGATCCGGCAGGGCTGTGCCTGCTCTTGCTTGCATGCTTTTAAAAAACTCAGTAAGCATCTGAGGCTGGAAGATTATGATTCTAACTTTTTTCAGAGACTGTGCTGTTTTCTGGCTTGCAAAGTCAACCACAGAATCCAGCATTGCATCAGCGACAACTGAAGGATTTACACCCCCTTGCCCTGAGAAGAGAAAAGTAAAGAGAAGCACAAATAATGAACCACACCTGAATAACCGGGTGGACGTCACCTTTAATCAAGTATAAACTCTTATTAGCTGTCTGATTCATACCTTACATATTAGCTTTGATCCATGGATAAGGCAGCAATATTTGATATATACGTAGGAACTTGCTTATCCCACTGAGGTTCAGCCCTGTTAGCTCCAGTGCAGAATCGAATTGTTTTGAACTTTATATTTTCACCTTCAAGATATAAGTTGCCTACATCTAAAAGCTTGGTATTACTTGTATTTTAAAATATATAATTGTTTATTATTAAAAATGTCAGGGATCATCTCAGCCAGTTACATTCTGGACAGATTGGAAATGATTTCACCAGTAGAATACTCTCTAAAGCTTCACTTCAGAATCTTGAAACTCGTTTTAAACAGCTACTTAAAGTTCAAGCTGTCTAAAGTGATCCAGTCCAAAATAATACAAAAAAAACCCTGAAAACCGCCTGACATTAACTCTTATATTGTCCATAACAGCATACCTGTTCCAAGAGCAGGAAACGCTACCGATGTGAATTTGTTTTGTTCACACAGCTGCAGAACTTTTCCTACAGAATCCTTTATTTTAATGGGGTCGTTTTGTCCAGGAATGTGAATGATCTTCTTGCACTGTAAATTTCCATTTTTTGTAATTATTATCCCATTATTAGGCTGTGCACCTGTAAGAGCAAAAGCAATGTGCATGAGAATGAGGGATGAACACAAAAAAACGCAAAGCAATGCAATTTGTTCCTATAGTTGGATGTTGAGTGATGAGATATATACAGTAAGGGTGGGGGAAGCTCGCAAGGCCTGCTGAGTACTCTACACAACATTTACAAATTCAACATAAAGATTTTCGTCATCAACACAAGATTGAAATTCCTACCTAACTGTGCGCACTCCATTTCAACCGCTTGACCAGCCGCCTCTAAAATTGCCTTGGATACACCTGAAAGGGATTTTAAAAGAGTGAGAAAGTACATTTTAGACACACTGTTCAGATCACATTAAGAATTACTCAGTGTTAAGTAGATTAGAATTACAAACATGTTGCAATTTAATAATTTTAATTTAATACACATCTGGTTTATTATCCAAACCTTTATTATCCAAACTAAAAGGGACCAATTTTGTTTGTAAAATAGAATTGTTTGGCTAATAAAACTATTACTGTAAAATTATTAAAGGTCCCATTCACAAAATTGTTGTATCTTGGATAAACAAAAAAGGATTTGAATCTGAATAAAATATGACCTGTTTTAAGGGTAAAGTCAGTGCTGGATGAGTTTACAATAACATCAGTTGTTTCCTTTGTGATGTCACCTGTTACCACTTGCAACTGAAGGGTTCCCATTAACATTTCATGTACACCTAGACTGGGATTTGAGACTTGATTAACGAAACCTAATAGGAAACAAAGAAAGTATTGTTGTTAATATACTGGTACTGTATTTTCACCCAGCAATATATTCCACTAGTGCCATAAATGACAAAACCAGTTTGAGAGCAAAATGTTTACAGTCTAAGTTGAGATCATTCTTAATTGTTTTGAAGTACTTTACTGTTTATCTTCACTTAATATTTTGTACATATCTTTTTTTTTTTCTTTTTAAATAAAAACTGTAATTGTGACAATGACTTTAGATATTGGTTTCTTTCTTTTGACCCTGGGAATGAAATACTGTCTATCACTATCTATGACAGGGAATGCATCCCACCACAGTTTGTTTGGTTTTAGTTTAGGTTTTTGTGAATAAAGTTAGATGAAAATGATTAATTTTGTTAATTTGGCAGGAGTGTGGACAGGCTCAGATTGACAAATGTATTGCCAATTTGAGCTGGGACAAATGCATGAAAGAGAGGAATTAAACTGAATAAGGTAAAAGAAAGAAGAAAGGAAATACAGAAATAGAAAGTAGGAATGTAGTTTAGCGAGAGGTTCCAGAGCGGGACGTGCCTTTAAAAAGGAAGTTGGGAAGAGCCACAGCCACCTTTTATTTGAACAGTTATTTGTATTACATTTTTATGTAACTGCCCATGCCCACGTGTTCCTGTATTTAAAAAAAAAACTTACCTGCCCCGTGTTGAGCAGATGCAGAAGAAGACCTGCCTGATTGTTTGACTTTTTTAGTTTGGCCCTGGAACTTGTTTTTGAATTCATCCCTAAATGCCTGGTGGAACAAAAAAAGCTCAATTAAATTGTATTATGAGATGGGGGATTTCACATATTTTATTTGTGATTGTAACCAGGTATGCTCAAAAACCCCTTTAAGATACATGCATACTGCATTGAGACAGATTCAATTGTGTGAACAACAGTGATATAGTTGATTTATGTATATATATTTTTATGTGCTTTTGGCACTGCTAAAGGTAACATTAAATGTGTACAGCTACCTGAACTGTCTGAGTATCACTGGGGTGCACCATAAACACAACCTCCTGAAGGTGCTTTCGGTTCCATTTACTGCTAAACTTCAACACTTGTTCCATCATGACTGAGGCTACCAAGGGTTTTGGAAACCCCAAATTGCCTGCTCCAATGGCAGGGAAGGCAAGTGAATTCTGCTGCAGATTTTCAGCTTCTTCGAGACACTCTTTAATGATTCCTTTCAAAATCTGTGGATAAAAATGGTTAAACTAAATGTTCTTACTTTGATACCTAAGAATACCTAAATCATGAGAAACAGCTGATGATAAGATTGTAAATAATAAAAGATTCACTTCACACACTGTGGAAAAGCTCATGCACTTGATTTAGTAAACAAATGTGCACTTGGGATAACTTTATTACAGCCCAAGCTCCAGATCTCTGTTAACATAAAAACGATAAAGGATTGTATGAAAGTTGTTATGCTAATTCTTAATTCTTATTATTATTTTGGGGGTTATTGCTCTTTATGAAATTAAAAATTAAATAAAAAGAAAAGTTGAAATTTAAAGTAAAAAGATAAAACTGCACCTTTTCGCCTGTCTTTGAATCCCACCTGGGACCAATCACATGAAAGACAAAATCACTCTTCAATTGACACCCTTTCGTTTTCAGAACCATCCCTTCAGCAGGGGTGGATTTCTGGGCCGCCTCATGCAACAGGGTCTGGAGTTTTGGACCAGCTGCATTAAAAATGGCATTTGAAACAACACCATTGTTAAGGCTTAGGTCAGCAGCAATGGTATTAACAATGACATCCGTCTGCAAATAAAAACGAAAAGAAAATCAGTGTGACAATGCTGGCCAAACTTTTCCCAGAACATATTTAAACTTCCTAACTAACAAGTCATATTTTATTGATAGCTTTTTTTAGAAGATAATGTGATTGTAAACGAAGGTACAGCTGACAAGGAACATGAAAGTGAAACAGGTCATCTACTTACTGATGTATCTTGGATGTTTCCTTCTCTTAGGATGATGGTCAGACCTTCTTTTGTTTGGATCTCCTGGAATCCATCTCTGCTTTCCACCTTCTTCAAGGGTCTCCTTTCTTGAGGAGCAGGTTTAACAGTCTTTGCTCTCACTTGTGGTACATAGTCAGCAAATACTTTTTGGGCAGCAACAGTCATGGCCTGAACTGTTTTGTCATCATGGTCAACCAGGTGTATCTTCTTCAAAGTGCTATCTCTATAGATATCTTCACAGTGTTCATGAACACATTTTACAATTGTTTCAGCACACAGCTCCAAGGGAAACCCAAAGATTCCTGAGCTGATAGCTGGAATAGCTATAGACGTACAGTTGTACATTTCTGCCATGTTCAAGCTTTCCTTCACAGCCTTCTCTAAATGATACACCGATTTCTTAGCTTCTGCTGCATTCCACCTGGGCCCTAAAGCGTGAATCACGAACTTACAAGGAAGACTGCCAGCCTCTGTTAAAACTGCCTGACCAGGTTTCAATTTTCCTTTTTTTTTTATATAGTGATCACACTCTATTTGTAGCTCTGGTCCTGCTGCTTCAAGCAGCGCTCCTGCAGGACCTCCGATATGCTGCAGTTCTTCATTAGTTGCATTGACTACAGCATCTACATTACATCTGCACATATCACCTTGATAAACAGAAACAACCAACCCATCAGACAGCTGCACCACGAAGTGAGATGAGTCAATTTCCTCAACTGTTTCCAAGAAATCGCCATCATCAAGCATCACCACACAATTAGATTGATGCATGGCTGCATTAACATACATTTCCTCCTTGTCTTTAAAAAACTTCTTTGCCCCAGGCTTCTTGATCTGCAACACATCAGAATGAAGGGATCGAACTATATTTTCAAACACCCTCTTCACTTCCAAAACAGAAGACCTTGGACCTTCTATGTTGATCTTTGGTTGGTTAGTCTGAACAGCAAAGTCGATTTTGACATCATTGTTGTTGGTTACCTCCCACCATAGATCAGTTTTCTTATCTTGGATGAACTTGATGACTGCCTTGGACTTCACAATCACAAATTCCTCCACGTGTGTGTTCTTGTCGACAAAATCAGACAGTTGCTGGCACACTTGCATCACAGAATCACAAAATCCGGCGATGACAATTTGTTCTTTTAAGATTTTTATTACCACTCTTTTCTTTGGGCTGTTGTATTCCTTATCTAAACAAATGTTTAAATGCACCCACTCTTGTTTCTTAATCACTTTGCTGTCTTCTACATCAATGCACTGAAAATGTAGAACTTTCTGAATTTGCTTTTCGGCGTCAATAAAAGCCCTATCTGTGTATACTATAATAGAAACAACACTTTCCTGAGTCTCGCACATTGCGTTGATGCCATTTGCAGTAAAGATGCAGTATGATAGGTCCTCGTTATCCACCTCACTAAGAAAGCTGACAATATGAGGGTTGAGCTCAACTTGCTTCCTCTTCATGTGCATTACTGCTTCCAGTACTTTGCTCTTGACACTGAACACCTCGGCCGGCAAACCAGAAAGGATCAGACTCTCTGCATCTGGTTTGTAAGCTAGCATGAGCTCTGGATGATCCTTCATGATATTCTCGTGAAGTCCATCGTGCTTCAGTATGTTATACATGGCAGGTACCATAGGAACCTTCTCTGTCACGCTATTCTGTTCCCTTTCAATTCGTTTAGTGGCTTTGTCCACAATCTCAGTCAGAACCCACCGTAGTCTGTCAGCATCCTCTGCCACTCCTGCTATCATGACTTTCCCCTGGACCATGTCAGGGGCAAGGATTACAGTATCTGTCACTGCACTGCAAATTTCCATTTCACTTATTTTCCAGACTGAAGAATTTACATGGCATTCAAAGGACTTGTACTTGGAAATAGCTTTTGAAAACACACTTGAAGCATCATCCTTCCAGGCACTGATATGCTTAGCAGTCAATGACTTTTGCTTCAATAAGGCAGGAGAGGGGCTGATATTTACTAATGGCCTGCCAGACTGCTGCCAGTTCAGTTCACAGAAATGTTCAGCCATTGTTTCATTTATATCTGTAACGTGTGTCTTCTTCGTGTTAAGAAACTTCCAAACACTGAGATCAATATTCTCAGTAAACGGGTCTGGCAGCTTCCACTGTGGTCTCTCTTTCCCGTACAAAGCTGTGCCCAAAGAATCATAATAGGGATACAACTTTACAGCTGTTTTACTGATTGTGTGTGGTTTTTCTCTGATAGTCTCTAGAACTGAAAATGAAAACAGAACACAAATGAAATGTAAGCATATTACACAAGCATTATAAAATACTGTCTATAGTGACCCCTGGTTAATTGTGTTAACTATCTCTTTTAAAATTAACATTTTAATTTAACTATACGAGAATGTCTTTATATAGAATGCATTTTTCTGTGGAATACTGAACAATGACAGAAAAACATTCTGTTGTTATTTCTCATTCTCAAGCCAAGTTTCAGTAGCACTACTTTTTAAATGGAGAAAAAATCCCATTGACTTTATAAAACTTTACATAGGCAACCCAATTCTTAGGTTGTACATTTTTTGAATTGTGACATTAACAAGTGTTTTTGTCTTTTAAATGGTGCTAAGGACACTTTGGAGTAAAAGGCTTTGTGAATTCCCTCTGGTATGTATTATCACTGTAACATATAACAGATGTTTTATGTCAAGCATTATTAAGAGTTACTTTGGCGACAATTAAATTGTTACCACTGGTCTTGCTGATTATGATGTCTCCAGAACCCTTTGTTTTTTATCATTCTTTTTTAAAATGGGTTTCAATCTATTATCCCACATATAAAGTGAATGTAACCAGTATATTTCCCCTGCGATGATATATATAGCATACAGTGCAAGGTTAACACAAAGCTCTGGCGTAAAACAGTCGGTACATTTTGTGACCTACCCTTATGATCCTTAAATGAGATTACTGCTGACATGTCTTCTGGCATCATTGTGATGCTGTCCACTACTCCTGATCGTTCGAAGTATAGACTAAGCAGCTCTTCACTGGTATGAGGGGCGAGGTTTTCCACTTTAACACTCCGCGTTACTTCAAGGGGTTTCGCAACTATTTCATTTTTTTTAAACCTCTTGTCTTTGACACAGTTTGTAAGAAATGGTGGTGCATCTATAAAGAATATTAAAAAATATATTAAGCAGAATTACAGATGACAGTCTCTGCCACGCCCACCTATTTCAATATTGATGCTATGCATGCTGGCAGAGATAAAACAGTGCACAGAAAAACAGAGGGCCTCTGACAAAGGCTTGGAGAACATTGGAGATAATTCAAGGCTGTTATCGGGTTCACGATAGACAGACAGACTGTTGGGCATGATCAGTCCACATTTTGAGTGACGGCCCCATAAACTGCTGCAGATATCCTTGCAGATAAGACTCTGCTAAACTGTCCTGTCTCTTATTATGAAACAAAGCTGTATCACACCTGCTGTAGAGTTGCGTTGCATTCAGTGTTGGTTTCGGTCTCAGCGATGCTAACCCAGTGATCTCCTTATTATTTTTAATGTACCTCTGTTTTCTCTCCAATTCGAATGTCACCTCAGTACTGCTTCCCACGTACTGTACCATCTCAGGAGGATCGAGGATCGACAGGGAACCTCTGTTCCCACTCTCTAGCCAATCACCCTTTTTCAAACAAATAACCCAAGCAGCTGCTGTTGCCAAGCTACCATGAACCCCAGAGACAAGGCCCAGCAAGACTCAGTGGAGTTGCTTTTGCGCAGTGAGGAGAACTTGCTCCCTGGCCTCTGGAAGTGAAAGGCCAATGCACACACCAACTAAAACCATTTTTATAAACCATTTATATAGCTTTCCCACTACCCCTGAACCCCTGCTTATTCTTACCACTGCTGGTTTTGAAGGACACAACAGCTTTGTTTATGTGATGAATGATCTCCAAACTGAAATCCCCATTTTCTTCGGATAAATTGGAGATATTCTCCACCATCATTCCCAGAATTTCTTGCGTTATGTTCTCTGGAAAATTTTCCAGCAAAACTGCAGTAAACTCTGGTATCTCTTCACAGACTTCTTCAAACGTCGTGTTACAATGTGAAGCTGTCTGGCTCTGTCTACTCAATCCTTCAACAACATCTTCAACTGAAAAAGAGGATATATTTATTGAACTCTGATGCTTCTGCTAATTAACCAGCTGACAAATAGATATAAACCATGAACAGGGTTTTGAAACTGAATTTTGTAACAGATTGTCATATATATTTAACCACACACAAACAGAATCCAGGTCAACATTAACATAATCACATAATGTGCATAATGTGCTTTTAAATAACAAATTTCAAGTAAATATATTTTCTTATCAAAGGAAATAAATGTAAAAATGATCAGTTGTCTGGGAAAACATTTAAAGGCTTGAGAGTCTTAAACAAAAATGTTGATTTAAATGAGCAGTAAGTTACCTTCTTCTGGTTTGCAAGGACTTTCTTTTTCCTGAAACAAAATATATGAATAAATCAAATGTTCTAAATATAACCAAATGCACTTTTCAACACTAACTGAAATGCAAATGCTATAAAAATATTTTTAGAAGAAAAAACAAGATTTGTAAAAACAGAAATTAAACAGTACCTCATATTAATTGGGCCACATTTTAGCTGGTATTATGTCTTATTTAATAAATATGTAAAGAAAGGAAAATCTTGATATTTAAAAACTATTTTTTTAGACCAAGCTGTCTGCTTACTGGCTCAAGTGTTGGGTTCTCTTCCGCTTCCTCCTGCAGTCTCACAGTCAGACTCACGTTTTCTTTTCCAACATTCAGTTTATGATTTTGTTTCTCAAGAACTCTTTTCCTTGCTAAAATGGGAAAATGGTTATTATTAGATTTTTTTTCTAATACAGATGATATATTATTGTATTGTGACAAAGCAGTTCCTTCTTGGTATGCTGTGGTCACAAGTTTGAGCAGGGACAACACAGTTGACACAAAACTGCAAGTTATTTTAAACAGGATGGTACATTTTCAAGTGCAAGTCCAATAATCAGAGCTGTAATGCCAGTCCAGAGCTCATAAACAATAATCCGGTAGTTTTCCAAAACAAGGTCAAAACAGCCAACAGGGTTATCAGAACAGTCCAAAGTCATCCACAATAAAGCAATCAAGAAAATCCAAGTAAAAAAAAAACTCTCACTCTCTCACAGCAACAAACTCCTTCACACACCTAATTACCTGCATGGGATTCTGGGCTATCTAGTTTTTATTGGGCGACCATTTTGTGAAGTGTAGTTCTCAGTGAGACCTCCATTACGTGAAAGGGCAAGAGCTTAGCAAAACCTCTGCCCTCACATACCTCCCATTGAGGACCATGCCCTGCGGTCTACCACATATCCAGTCCCCGTCCCCCCCGTCCCCCCCCGGGGTCGAGCGACAGCAGAAAAAACAGAATGGACATGGGATAATACATCAACATTTCCCACGTCTTTCCACATCCCATGTTTGAGGGTGAAATTAAAAGGCTGTAAACTAAAAAAAACACCTCATCACAATGGCATTTTTGTCCTTAGATTGTGCATCCAGGTATGTGGGGCATGGTCACTGATCAAGGTAAATCGTTGGCCCAGGAAGTAATGTCGTAAGCTTTCCAGAGCCCATTTGACTGCTAGACAGTCTTTCTCCATGACTGCATAATTATTTTCCCATGGCTCCAGCTTCCAGCTCAAGAATAAAACAGGGTCTTCAACCCCATTTATCTCTTGAGGCAAAACTGCCCCCTGCCCCACCTCTGAGGCATCTGTCTATAATAAAAACTCTTTACCAAAATCAGGGACAGCCAAGACTGGATTGCTACAAAGAGTGTCCTTGAGGTTATCGAATGCCCGGTCTGCCTTTTCATTCCACTTAACCATATAGGGTTCCTGGCCTGGCCCTAGTCATTTCTGTTAGTGGGGTTGCTATGGTGGTAAAGTTTGGTATAAACCTTCAGTAGTGCCCTGTTATGCCCAGGAATGCCCTCAACTGTTTTTTGTTGACCGGTTTGGGCCAATTCTTTATGACTTCCACCTTTGATGTCTGTGGTCTGACCATCCCTCTCCCTACAATGTACCCCAGGTATTTTTATTCTTCCAATCCCTATAGTTGCCCTACGAGCTTCTGGGACCTGATATGGTCTCAGATTTACTTTTTTCCTGGTACCGTCATCATGTCATGAGCTACCATCTCTGTCCTACCTGGTATCTCTGAAAACACTCTTATTTTTTTTCACCAAATCCCTCACATTGTACATCTGCTATGAGGAAAGTGTGGGTGCTGTGTTGATTACAGGGGTCCCTATTGGTGGGGTGGGATATGTTTTGATTGTCATCAAAACATTTCTATCTCTCCAAGCTTTCAATAAGTTGATGTGATATATCTGTTCGGGGTGCCTATGGCCTGGCTTTTGGACCCTATAGTTCACTCCTCCCACACTCTCAATCATCTCACATGGCCCCTTCCATGTGGCTAGCAGTTTACATTGAACAGTGGGGACAAACACCAACACCCAATCTCCTGGTTGAAATGTGCAATTTTAAATTAAGTTAATAGCAGTGCTGCAGTCAACATGGCAAAATAAATATGCACACACTTTTAAGAGTTTAGTTTAGTAGAAAGGCTCGAGTGAACAGGATTAAGACAGCTGGCCAAATGCTGACAAATAGCTTAAAATTGCTGTCCTTTCAAGAGATATGTGCGATTTTCTGGAGTGCCATCACTATATAACTGCAAGCCCCGACACTTTATCCTGTGTAAGGTGGAGCAGAGACGAGAGGATACTAACTAGGCAATGGTAAGTACCTGGCTGACTTTCATTGTATTTAGTCATTGCTTCAAATGCAACCCTGTTCTCGCTGGTTTGGTGAGGCTGTCTGATTTTTTTAAAGTGCATTCACTGCGAATATATGTAAGTACATTTATTTTCTGTCTACTTGAAACATTTTAAATGGTTTACATGAGAGATATAATGGTTGGGAGTGTTTCCGTCTATAGACAGTTTTCCGTCTTAAAAATATTTTGTGTACTGAAAAATGAGTGTGTGTTTGGAATGTTTACTGTAGGCGGGCATTGGCGAAAAATAAAAGTTGCTTTCAGCTTCTTGCAATTTACCATGAAAAAATAGGCATTTTATTTTCCTTACAGTATTTCACACTATGAAGTCATACTTGGTTACTATGGCAACGCGGTCAAACAAATACCGACTTCATGATTGGTTTTCCGAGTCATACGAATATGATGTTACAATTTATTAATAATGTGAAAGAATCTGTTGTTTTAAAACTTCATAATTATTTCTACGTCTTATTAGAAATGTAAAGAAATACAAAAACATGGGTTTTGTCTTTATGGTTTGCCGTTATACACTGGCCCTTTACTGTCTACTTTTGCTAGTGTTTTGTCTTCCACGTCCAAGTCCCGTACTTTCTTCACAACGCTACGCTGTTCTTCTTCCCCTAAGTTCCTAGGAACAGTCTTACCCTGACCGCTGGTTCGCCAGGGCCTGAGGAACGGGTGTCTGTCTTCCAGCAACTGCTCACATGACTCTGCCATATAGTATTGCTCAACAAGAGTGAAAAGACTGAAAGGCAGAGGTGGCTTCATTCTGAATGACCCAGCGACGAACATCTCTGGAAAGGCATTGTTGGTAATGGTCGAGGACAATTGCGTCCATAATTTTGGCAGACTGGTATAATGATTTGTGTGTATCGGTGTGCTGCAGACGGGTATAATGATTTGTGTGTATGGGTTGTGCTGCAGACTGGTATAATGATTTGTGCGTATCGGTGTGGTGCAGACTGGTATAATGATTTGTGTGTATCGGTGTGCTGCAGACTGGTATAATGATTTGTGTGTATGGGTTGTGCTGCAGACTGGTATAATGATTTGTGTGTATCGGTGTGCTGCAGACTGGTATAATGATTTGTGTGTATCTGCAGACTGGTATAATGATTTGTGTGTATCGGCTGCAGACTGGTATAATGATTTGTGTGTATGGGTTGTGCTGCAGACTGGTATAATGATTTGTGTGTATCGATGTGCTGCAGACTGGTATAATGATTTGTGTGTGTCGGTTGTGCTGCAGACTGATATAATGATTTGTGTGTATCGGTTGTGCTGCAGACTGGTATAATGATTTGTGCGTATAGATTGTTCTGCAGACTGGTATAATGATTTGTGCATACAGATTGTTCTGCAGACTGGTGGGTAGCTCCAGTCTTGGAGGCCAGCTCCTGGATGCTTGCTTTTAATTCTTTGGTCACTTTGTCTTGCTCCTCCCTAAGCAACTGGTTTGTGGAGTGCTGGAACTGTAGTGCCTCCTGGTGCATGTGCATTGCCTCTTGTTGCACTGTCTGCTCGACCCTGGTGGCCTCCTGCTGGGCTGTAACAGCTTGTTCCAGTGCCTGTACAACTGCATCCTTTTTTTTTTTTAACTGTGTCAGTGTTGACAAATGGTTGCCCGCATTCTCCACCATATGTGACGAAGTTGTTCCTTCTTGGTATACTGTGGTCACAAGTTTGAGCGGGGACAACACAGTTGACATAAAACTGCAAGTTATTTTAAACAGGATAGTACCTGTGTGTTTATTTTCATGGGCAAGTCCAATAATCAGAGCTGTAATGCCAGTCCAGAGGTCATAAACAATAATCCAGTAGTTTTCTAAACCAAGGTCAAAACAGCCAACAGGGTTATCAGAACAGTCCAAAGTCATCCACAATAAAGAAATCAAGAAAATCCAAGTAAATCAGTAGTCATAGTAGTGCCTGTTACATAATAAATGTGAGGGGTATTTAAGCTCTTATTGTGCATTGTTTGACCACAATATTATCCATATCTGCAGGCGTCACATGCTCCCTTGTGACAACGTTCCAACATCTATCTTCAAAACGTTCAACATGCTGAACAAAAATCCTACCAATTTGGCAAGAAGGTATTTTTATATGTTGTTTTCTTGTCTGACAGCGACTGTCCAATTGCAAACCCTGAGGAAATGTATCAGCCCTCCTCATCATTAAATTGCTATTACCCGTCAATAAACATTTAGAAAGCCTTCAAAATTAGGATAGTTATTATTTCACACATATTTATGCCATTGTTTAAAAAAAAAAAAAAAAAAATGGGGAAAACTTCCCTCAATAAGACAAGGCAGTTTGTTTATGTTGATTTAAATAAAGCCCTACATGAATTCACCCACATGCAATACAGACAGGAAACAGTCTGGACGAATTATACAATGAAGGAACAGTCAGAGTAGAGGAAGTAGAACTTTTCACTTCAAAACAAGCTTCAAACAAAAAGATAGTAATAATCAAATTTAAACGTGAGATAAATATAAAATAAATAAAATATAATTTGCTTATATTTCTTTGAAGCCAAATTGATTCGATCAATTCAGAGCTCTTTCTCAGTAATGAACAAAACACAAGTTAAATATCTTTGTTAATACTGTACAGCAGGGGTTTTCAACCGGGGGTACTTAGTTCTAAGGGACGACTCAGAAACACACAAATAAAAATTAAACTAAGGCCCGGACCAAATCAAACCTTTGACAACCTGCTAATCACAATTTACAAAACTGTATTTAACAGAGGATTTGGTTTTTTTTTTTTTCTTCTACTCAAAAACACCCACCATCAAATTAATTTGCGATTAGCGGGTGGGTCAAAGTTTTGATTTGGTCCTGGCCTAACAGAAAATAATGATCTTGAATTTTTTTTTTAACGGTATTATATATTCTTTAAACCACTTGCATACTGATTTCATTTTTGTTTAGCAGCTCAACGTGAACCGCTAATGAAACCATAACACAAAAAAACCACAGAATCGATCACGTCCACATTTTCCACCTATACACATGTGGGATTCCAATTTAAATGACTAAAGATTCCTAAATACTGTCTTTTAATTCTGTGCATCCAAATACGTGTAATTAAGTTTCAAGAATGAAGCCTACTGTTTGGGTTTCTGTCTCTGCAGTTTGTCAGTCCCCAAATAATATATTAAATAAACAGGGGGGGAAAAATATGTGTTAACCAGATTATTCTGCTTTTTAATGCAACGGTACCATTCAGTGAGTGAAAATTGTAAAGGGTAGTTTTGCTGAAACTTTCCAACTGAAGACGTACAGTTTCAAAAAAAGGTTGAAAAACCCTGCTGTACAGTAAGTACTAAAACAGCAGGCCTCGTTGCTATAAGCATATGGTACATGTGGGCATATCACCACACGAGGGCACTGTTTGCATTCTAGTGAAATAAACAGACTCTTAGCAGGGGGTTGGTTTTGACATTACTATCCTGATACACTGTTTTAAATAAATTTTGCAATCGAATCAAATAAACCCACTCAGCTCCTCAAGTAGTAATTATCTGATTAATGCCTACTATTAACCCTGTGCTGTTACTGAGCCTTGAGAACCGGAGTGCCCGCATCTGAATGTAATATGTTTGTTTCACCATTGAAATATGTACTAATATAGTTATTATAAAATATACAAATGCTAACACTTGTGATAGGAGGTCTGGAGCTACACTGCCCTACCTTTAAGGAATGTTCTGTTAATGAAAGAAAGAACTAAAAAATGAGAATGTTTATGAACCATCATCCCAAAACAGACCTTAATTAAACAGGGACTGTAGTTTCAAGATTAGGGTTATTCTAATAATTAACTGTAAGGCTTCTTCTGTATTACAAAAAGCATAATATCCTGATGCACTGAATTACTTGCAAGCCTGCAAGCATACTGAAGTAATGGTATTAGCAATAATACTAATACTAATACGACTACTAATAATACTAATAATGGTGATGATGATGATGATGATGATGATGATGATGATGATGATGATGATGATGATGATGATGTGTCTACTACACAGCACGGTCCTAGCTTGTCTAATATTGGTTTATATATTTTAAGAAACATGCAATAACTAAAAATGAACTGCTAGTATATATGAATGATACTTAAAATACCACTGAAAATATTTATATAATTGAATGTTTTCATGCAACTTGTCAGCTTTCCACTATGATTTCATTATAAATTGCATTTTACATCTTAATTGTTATTTCTGCGATTTATAAAAAGCTATTCACCACCCCAACGAAATGCACGATAACAACATGCTGAGTGATAGGGGCAACTAGGCTAAAAAAATACAGAGATTACCCAGCACTGCTGTTAGCAAGGGTAGTAAAAACGAAGTGTCACAAACAATTCCTTTAATCTGTTTTATATTCAGAATCCTACATTCTCAATTTCTCAATAGCGCTTTGACAGCAATCTAATGTATGCTTGGCACTCATTGGCGATTTATAGATGCATGTTTGCTCCAAAAACATTATTATTATTATTATTATTTTATTATTATTATTATTATTATTATTATTATATAGTCTACAAAAGCAAAACCAGCCGTTCAGAAGACATTTCAGAAAGCAAAACTAAACATAACCAAGACTTGTACATACTCTCTTCGCTTTTAAACCAAACAACGGCGTGTTTTCTGCTAGCGTCTTCATACTCCACTCGACAGTCGCCTCCATTCGATTTCTTCTTACTCTGGAAGTAAATCTGAAGTTTGTTTTTAACAGTATTAGAAATATCAGCGCTCCAATCACCTTCTATAAAGATTGGGTATGGATACGTTTCCGCCATCGTTACCAGTGGTAAAAACTGCACTATTTCATTGCCCGCTGAGACATAACAAGTTCACTTTGTTTCACTTTCCATTTCTAGGAAATTCCCCTGCAAGTACAACCTTATACATAACGCACATTGTAGCCAGTCAGCTAATCACCACACCTATTGTGTGCAACCAGCTACTAGCAAGTTACAGTTGCTTATAAACGTTTGTCTACAAATTTTGCAAAAACGTATTGTATATATATATATATATATATATATATATATATATATATATATATTATATATATTATATATATATATATATTGGTTAAATTAAATTTTCCATTTAAATAATAATGTGCATGGTGTTGGGACGGGGATATGCACCTTTTCCATTATTTCTATTTTACATATTTTTCAAAGTTTTAACAGGTATGTGTTGTACTGCATATACAGCAGACTGTAACGAATTGAAATCATTTTTAACCATGAACAGTATTGTTATCAGAATATGCATAGTGTAGACCTATGTGGAATTTCACACAGTATAGCTATAAAGTCAGGTCTGCACATCGTGTCCTTTTAAAGTGATATAAGTGATATATTTTACATGGTGTGTTGATATGTTGTACATATCTTTCTCAAGGGATTCTGCTATCTGAATTTTTGCTGCACCACACTATCAATTCACATCATGTGCAGTTGGTATTAAGACCCCACCTGAGCCTCACTCACTTTGTCCCAAATGTGACTATGTGCAGGAAATGTCCTCCTCTGGAAAACAGAGTCTGTAAAACTAAACTATAAAACAGTACAATAATAATAATAATAATAATAACGTATTTATCAAAGCTAAAACTATTTTAAACCTAAAGCGGAGAGGAAATGTTCAGACTTTTAAACCATTAGAAATTATTTGACTGTAGATTTTAAAACTTGAACTGTTAGCCGTTTTTATTTAATAAATACAGTAACTAAAGCGCTGAGTAATTATATTAAGATGGTAGTTTTGTAAACTAGACGTTGACAATAGTGTTTGAAACACCTTTTGTATTTTGCTAGACCTACAGCTCCTCCGTACAAAGCAGTAACAAGAGCAGTTAACAGTCACTCTTTCACTTTTGATTCCTTGTACGTGGGTTGTTTTTGTTTCATGCAAATGAAGGCTTAATCATATAGAAACTGATTCGGGATCCTGAAAAGAAAGTTAATTAATCTCAAGTAAGTAAATACAGTACGCGCTTTTAATAACGCCGTGTTTGTAAAAAAATAATGTGTTTGGCTCTATCGACATTCGTTTTTATCCTGCATTCTTCGTAAAGTGGGTGAGCATGTTCGATAAGCTCCTGCCCTAGACTAGGTTTTCTTGTTTTAGTTTCTTTAGTTTTTACATTGTTTAATAGTATTTACTTTCAAAATCGACGACTGGGTTGCAGTCTTTTTTTTTCACTCTTTTTTTTTCACTTGTAGCTTTTTCAAAGAATAGTTTTAAGGAGAGCATGATGAATATGAATGAAACCAGCATACAAGTTCCAGTTGATAGTGGAATCGCTCAAACTCTAACTGAATCTGTGGGCTTAAGCTATATTGTGAGGAGCAAATTTGGATGCAGTGCTGTTCTTAAGAATGCCAAAGCTATTGGATCTCACCGTGGAGAAGGATCTTTCAAACCTGAAATAAGGTACTCGAAGACACTGGACAAGGGGGTGAAGATCTCCGTCTGGAAAGATGATTTGACCACACACAAGGCTGACGCTGTGGTCAATGCAGCTAATGCTGGATTACAGCATTGTGGTGGCCTTGCTGCTGCCTTGTCAATGGCAGGTGGGCCAACTATACAAGTGATGAGTGATGAACTCATAAGAAGGCGAGGGAGTGTCTCTACTGGTGAAGCAGTGGTTACTAGAGCAGGACACCTTCCCTGTAATTTGATTATTCATGCTGTTGGCCCTCAGTGCAAACCACTGATCGGTAAAAGAGAACTGGATGATGCATCAACTCTACTCAGAAAAGCTATATGTAGTGTGATAAAGGAAGCAGAGAGAGAATGTATTCATTCAGTTGCAATTCCTGCTTTAAGCTCAGGTTTATTCTGCTTCCCCCTACCTCTCTGTGCAGAAGTCATTGTAACTACATTAAAACAATATAACAGGCATAACTCTTCAAAGAAGAGTAGTGTAAAAGATATCCGCTTGGTGAATCACGATGATAAAACAGTCGCTGAAATGGAAAAGGCCTGCAGAACGTTGCTTGGCCCTGCAGATGACAAAACAGCATTCTACAGCGGCGCTGTAACAAATGACACGCCTACCCAATCAGCAGATTCAATCCGAATTCGAAATGTCACTCTGCACATCAATCACGGGAGTATTGCAGATGAGAAGGTAAGGTCTCAATTCCATGCATGTGCTATTGCTCCAGAAAACCACCCAAAACCACCTCCCCCCCAAAAAAACTAATGATAATATCCTATATATATATATATAATAATTAAAACACATATGTCTTACATCTTGTTAACACGAAACATCCAACAGCTGTTAAACAATAAACTTAACATTATTAGAGCAGAATTTAATATATTCATGCAAGGCTGCCGCCACTTTTTAAAACTTTTCTCAGAAACAGTTTTAGATACAAGCTTGTTATGAAAATTCCTCTGACAGATGAATTAGTAGGGCTTTCGTGTCAATTTTATTCCACTGTCTTCTTTGCAGTTGGTTCACAGCAGTTTTAATTATACAGATCTTACTCGCATACGTGTGTAATATTTGACAACCTGTTTCCAATTTATTCTACCAGAGATGACTTTCCTCTTACATTATGCCTGAGTTTGAATTGTTTTTGAATACGAATGTTTTTGTTTTTGCAGGCCAATGTGATTGTGAATACAGCATCAACAGATCTTAATTTAACCCAAGGATATGTTTCTCTTGCAATTCTGAGTAAAGCTGGGAGTCAGCTTCAGCCTGAAATATATAAAGTAGCAAAATCACATGCATAGCATGGTGCTGTGATAAATACTAAAGGATTCCAAATGGGCTGTGATTTTCTATATCACACTGTATGCCCACACTGGTCAGATCGCCAATCATCAGAGGTTTGTACTGTGTCATGATTTTATTAATTTAGAAAATGAAACAGCACTTTGTATAATGGATGTACAGTGTTTTACATTGAGTTATTTGGCGATATCTTTGTTTGTCTCATTCTTGGTCCAAAGTAATGTGTTTATTGCCAATGTAAAAGACAGGCATAAGTTCAAACTGGCAGCCTTTCTGTTCCCTAATGAGCACCTTCACCTCATTTCACAAGCAGGGGTCAGCATTACCCCTGACAGCAGGGCGTGTTTGTTACCGGTTCAGAAATCAGAACCTATTTAACCTATCTGTTTTTAAGTTTTGGAATATTTTGAAGAAACCATATTGTTGTGAATAGATGTTAAATTGATAGTTGTTAGGTTTTGCTTCTTGTTATGTCAGCTTGCTTGTGTTACGCATACGGTTGTGTTTGTTTTGTTGTATGGGTGTTTGTTTCTGCTGTTTGTGTGTACCACATACATGTGGTGTAGTGGAGCATCTTATTTTTCATTTTTTTTTCTTTTTTTTTACAGATACTTTCTCATATTGTGATGCAGTGTTTATGTATGGCTGAAAGAGACTGTGTGAAATCCATTGCATTCCCTGCCATTGGCACTGGGAATCTGGGTTTCCCTAAAGACAAGGTGGCAAAAATCATGATGGAACAAATTTTATGGTTTGCTGAACACATGTATAAGGGCAGTAAACTTGATGTCTTCTTTGTTCTGTATCCACCTGATCGGGACACTGTCAAGGTAATGGGTGCATTTGGCTTATAGTTAAGTCAATGCAAATAGTGCTATCCATTAAATCTGCATAAAAAAATGAGGTGTTACAAAGAAAATCTTTAATATCCAAAAAAACAAATATCAGAGGGACGGAGATACTAAATCACCCAGAGAGTGGTGAGGGTAATTGGTTACCTGGTGACATTTCTAGGCGGCACAGAGAACTGATTTAGTGTAACACAGCAGATGAACACATTGGGCTTGTGGAAGTGCAGCAGCCATCAGTAACTCAAGGAGTATAGCTGTTTCTAAAACAACAGGGAGAGATTTCCTGTTGATGGTGTTGCTGTTTCTAAAACAATAGGGAGAGATTTCCTGTTGATGGTGTTGGTGAATATTTATCCATATGAATGCCTGGCCTATATGTAATTTTACCATTTTGTAGGCCTTTGAGAGGGAATTAAAAGCAGTTAAAGAAAATTAAAGAGTGCTGGTAGCCAAGCTTTTGACAGCTCGACCAATGGTAAGCATACAGATTTCATCCTTTCAATTACTAGGGCTTTAAGGCACTTGCCTGTAACCAAGTAAAGTTCAGCTTCTGGGTAGCACTTCCTTGTAGGCGGAGGTATTTCAAAAGTAATTATTTCATTCTGGTATGTTAATTAAACATCAGTACAATTCTACATGGTCCTTATTCACAACCTATTTGTGTTAACTGTCATCTATTGTTTTAGCCATTTTTGACACAGCTGCCTCTCCAGAATGCCAAGGCTATGATGATCACAAAATCAGCATTTAAAAAAAAAAAATCATATACTTGAAAAACATTGTCAGTCATAGTAGTGCCGTGCTTTTGTTTTTTAAATCATTCCAAAGGAGGAATAACACAGATGGTGCTGCAGAGGGTGGGGAAGATGGTTGAACATCCCCTAATTTTCCAAAATTCCTTTCCCAGCTAAACATTTAATCCCTGCGTCACAATAACTGGAAGGATGACATGTCCAGTTCACTGGGTACTAATAAGCAAGGACTGTGTGTTGAAATTTGTGGAGAAGATAAGGAAGCACTAATGGAAGCAGAAAAATGGATTAGACACACCCTGCTTCATTCTCAGGAACGTCTCACCATTCAGAACAATCACATATATTACTTTGGCCAGAAGGAGCATGATGATCTGTGTAGAATTCAGCATAATTACAAAGTGTCCTTAAAAGAAACAGTAAAGGATGGAGAAGCGAGTTTAAAGATTACAGGCACTCCCCAGAAAGTCATAAAAACAGTGCTGGCAGTTGAGAAGCTGTGCTGTGAGGTGCAGGAAGAGTATGCCATGGCAGAAGAGAATGAGATGTTGCAATCCCTGGTCCAGTGGCGACGTGCTGACATGCCTGCACTGGCAGAAACAGAGATCACTGGCAGTGTAGAGAGAGCATACTTGTCAAGGAAGACATCACCAGTCATTGTCATTAATGGACAGAACGTGAAAGTCTCTTTTAATTTCGGACAGCAAAGTGCGACAGCTATGACAGACCATGGAAAAGCTTACAATTTTGAAAGGAAATGGAAGTACAGATGCTGTGCGTTACATATTGGTATTTGTAAAAACCTTGTATACTTCTGTTCTCTGCATTTATATGTAACTCTATTCCTACAGTAAAGTATGTTCTGAACTTCATGATGCTGACACTTGTTCTGTCATATTCCTGGAAAGATTACATTCATTTTATGTTTTTCATTTCTGTCTAGGCCTGTTGGATACAGATTACGCCAAGATATACACTATCTCAAATGGATCGTTTTGTCAAAGGATAGTTGAAGACCCTTCCAAAAATCAGCATAAAGAGAAAGTCCAATTATATAAAAAAACTGGTCTTGAAGTTGTAAAGGTACATGAAGCCATGAAATAAGTTGGTAATATATACTGCCATGTAAAATCTTTACACAGTAGGCTTATATCTACTGATAGCACAGACGAGCAATATGAACAAACTTTTCCAGTCTGTGTACTGAGCAGACACACCAAAGTGCTGTACAGTTCAATTAGTCTATAGCGGTTAAGTGAGATTTCAGTGCTAACAGGTAAATTTTTATTATTTGTTTAATTTCTTCAGATTAAAAGCATAAACAACCCGCTTCTGAGGATTCATTTTGAATTGAAAAAGAATGCTCTGGGAGGAAAAGCACAGACTCTGTACCACCGGGTCCCAGCACAGTTCTGCATTCCAGTATGCAGGGCAGGATTTTGGAGGGTATATTCCCAGCCAAAAAGTATGTTTTTTGTATTATTGTTATTATTATTATTATTATTATTATTAGTAGTAGTAGTAATAGTAGTTGTAGTAGCATGCCATGACTCTCGTTAAAATGTACCAGGTGCTTCTATACCTACCCTCTCTGTTAAGAGTGTTCACTTGTGCACAAATAGCAGAATTCTTAACATAATAAGTCCTCTCCAAACTGGTGACATAACTTTGGGTATGAGTATCTTGATACGCCTGTATCCGAAACTGATGAAACCAAAAGTGAACATATAGAAAAGCAGAATATTCATGTGGCTGAAAGAATACAAAACTAACACAAGCGTGGCTTACACAGGGGCCTAATGCAGGTGGATGGCATACAGTATCAGATAGAGTGCTTTGTAAACATGAAGCTTCTTTAATATTCCTGTTTTCTTTTCAGAACAAAATTTGGGAGCTGGCGTATATTTCAATGAAAAGCTTGATACATTGATGAGAGACCAGAGTAATGATTTTGAGAGTGATGCACTGATTTACATCTTCGAAGCGCAGGTTGTGACTGGGAAAACCACAATTGGCTCAGCAGAATTGATTGTACCCCCTGGTCAGAGTGAAGACCGTCTGACACGGTACGATAATGTTTCCGGTGGAACGTCCACACGTGTCATTTTCAACAGTCGGCAAGCTTATCCTGAATATTTAATTACGTGCAGACAGTCACCTGCCTCTCCAAGAGGAAGAAATGTTTAATGACATGCCTGATTTCAGAGGTTCCTTATAACACAATTGTCCTTTAACTTTTACAGCCTTATTCAAACTTTATCACTCACATGTGTGCTGAAATAAAGGATTGTTAGATTTATGATCAGATAATCACTGTTAATGATCTAAAAAATACTGTTTAATCATTTACTTGTTTAAGATATATGTATTGCATATGATTATATTCTTGTTTATCTTAAAGTTTGTTTTTCCTTGTAATTGTGTTAATTGACAGTTCTCTCAAATCTAGAAGTTATTTTGTGTTAAAAGGTGGAAGTGATGTATTGACGAAATATGGTTCAAGATCACTGCTTGAACCACTTTTATAAGCAGTTGACAATAATAAAAACAGTAGCTTTGTAAGCCTTTCACCCTACTTGGTGGGGGAATGTTACTTTGAATACACTTTTAGCAAATAGGGGAAAATTATAATTGTAAAATGATATGATCTTCAAATCAAAAAATATTTCTAAATAAAGTAAAATTACAATGCATTCTGTATGGTTTTACTTATTGTGATATTTTATATTGGTTTGTTTATACTAACAAGAAACAGCAGCTCTTTAAATCAGAGAAATACATAATGTAATAACATTGTAATAACCGAGTAAATGTCAATGGTTCATTCTCTGGTGGAATATATATATATATATGTATATGTGCCATGGTGTTTATATGTAATTACACTGGATGTTATTCACAGGGCCATTACTGTGGAATTACACAGTTCTCACCATGTAAGAGCAGGGAACATGGTTACTGAGTTATTACAATAAAATTACTGTATTCTCTTGTGAGCCGAGAAACCAAGTCAAGCAGACAAAAGTGAACACTTTTAAAGTTTACCTTAGTAATTTACACAGTAAAAAAGGTGCCTTTTGTGAAAAGTACAGGATTGTACAAACTGTGATCTTAAAGCTGCATTTTAAATTACAAAAAGTAAATGTGTATTTTTTTTTTTTCATGGCAACTGCACCTTACAGATATTTTCTTTTTTTGTGAGGATGTTTATAATCATAGGCAAGTGTTATACAAGTAAGCAACATCAAAAAACAATGTTAAAAAATCATGGTATATCATCTGACAAGTCATATATATTTGATTATAAATTTGTGTTGCAAACCAAACATAGTTTCATGCTACATAAAAAAGGATTACAATGGCTGAATGTTAAATAAGCCAACTTGTTACAATTAATTTCATTTGTATTTGTAGCAAAATTAGTTAAAAGACTACCGTGTATTTCTGTTCATTTAAAAATAATTTTAAAATGTGTATTTATTGTAAGTTGATACAAATACACATGCACAATGCATGGTAATATAGTTTACATTTCCAAAAGCAGGACACTAGCAATGCTACAGTACATTCAAAAACTTTTTTTTTTTTTTTGCTGAAGGTTAATTAATGCGATAATATTGCATTATCTACAAACAGTCAACAAAATAATGGTTCACACATATTCATCTTTTCTAGAAAATGTACAGTATTTAATTTGATAAGGATTAAAAAAAATAAAACCTGAGCTGTGAGCCAAGTGCACCCTTGTGTAAATCCTAAACTGAAAGTACAGTGCTTCCCCTTTAAACTGCGGAACAGGTTATAAGGTGTTACGGTCATGGCTCCCATTTGCCCCATAATGCCATTACAGTAACAGTGGTATCCTCTATAAGGCAAAACACAAACAGCAGTCTCTTAACTATGGCTCCCAACTGCAGCGTTATAAAGGGGAGCACTGTACTTAATTCACACTTGATCTTCTCAAGACTGATACTTTAGGGAAACAACAGAGTACAGTGTATAATGTCACAGAACCTATAAACATTGCAACATTACTTAGCTGTCATTTTTTGATTTTAAACTATTAAAAAACAGTTTCAGTGACTCGATTAGTGTTCACAAATTAGGCTTCTTAGCTTCTTACCCAGAGGAATTCTCTCAGAGTTCTGAGAACATTAGATTTCAAATAGTAATTCAGATACAAATTGGGAGAATGATATACATCATATCACATGACAGTATGTTGGTTTTCAATAAAAATAGAAACATTCAGGAAAAAGTAGAGTACAGTAATATACACACACACACACACACACGCACACGCACACACACCAAATATGTTCATGTGTTCAGCTCTAAAATAGAAGACACTTTCAGTCTTAAAAATAATGAGAGGTTTGAAATAAATGACCAAGACACATTTTACTAATTGGTGGCAATGTTGATGTTTTTGCAAAGTCCCTGGACCCAATTCACAGCAGACTGCTAAAGTAGAACACAATTTTGAAAAACCTAATTAAAAATACCAAATAATATGATTTACATTGTCCTTACAAAGTAGGAATACAAAAGATGACAAGTAATTGAATTGAAATTGTTCTTAGCAGGGTTTACTTTATATCTGGAAAGACATTATGTCATTACAAAAGAACAGAAAGAAATGTTGGGCTACAGCAGAGGCTCTTTGTACAATCCATTAAACCTCAGGTTTGTATTGCAATGAGATATAATAAAAATGATACGACATGAATTGATGTCTAATTCAAGGCAAATTTAAAAACGCTGCTGCCAGATCCATTTCTTTCAAGATATTTTGTAAAGTACAAAAACACTTTCATTGCCACATTACATCCTTCAGAAATATAACCTGTTACACAACACAGTTAAAATTAATGGATTATTGCAGCTTCTTTTTCACATTCAATTGTATGCAGCACACTGTGCACATAATCTAACATTATTTCAATTGTGCAATCGTTGGGTTCACTTGTAGATGGTTTGGGACCGGTTTGGGAAATTCTTAACAGCTGGGATTATCAGCAGGCTTGGTCACATTTGTAAAGTGAAATCCTAGTTATTTAAGTGAATATCACTCTGCTGCCTCTGGTATTTCTGTCTCATCCACGATTAGAGAATGGATTATGCCCTCCCTTCGTTTCCCACTGCTCACTGCCTTGATATAACACTCATGGTCTCCGATAGTAAAATGGGTCTCTGTGCCATCGTCAACAAATTCTCCCTGAAACAAAGCATATGTATTTCATTGTTCAACACTGCCAACAGGTAAAGAGGTCTTTGATTTTTGATATGCAAGCTATCAAAGTCTGGGATACATGGTGTATGAAGTAAATACATCTCTATGATACCTCAACAAGTGTGGTTAGTTGTTTAGTATACTATAGTTACTACATAATGCTTTATAACATCATGTAGCATTATCAAGGATAACACTTGAGATACTCATTTCAAATTGGGTGTGGTTCCCAACTTTAAAGCTGGGACAGCCAGTACCTACCAAGGTCATCAGAGAGTACAAGGAGGACCTGAGAATCAATACCTGTATCCCATGAGGACTTGATCAAATGAATCCATTAAAAAGAGAAAACGCTAATAAATGATTTAAGTAAAGCTGCAGCATGCTGTGCTGTTTGCTATACCTACAGTGTGTGTTACAGACAAAAGGTGATACAACTGTTTGATAAAATGTATTTTCAACCAAGAGACTTCCCCATCATTCTAAGTTCTTGTGAATACTATTCATGAAATGTATGATCTACTTTAAATATTTAAATATTAGTAGAAGGAGATTTGTTTTTTCTATAGCCACACAGTAATCTAGTATTAAACAATTAAGTGTATTCATATACCTACCGCAGTTTCCATTTTTTTCCCATTGCACCATATGTCCATCGTATCTTTCTCTGGTAAAAACAAAAAAGAATAATACTTTTAGAAACCTGTGCTTAGACCCATTAAAAATGTTTACTGCAAACAGGATGTTACTGTTACAGGGAATGTATACTCACTAGCTTTGCTATCAGAATCTTTACACCCTTAAAACTATATATTTTTGTAATGTTAATTTATTTTTTAAAACAGTCAATGTCATACACTGGTGAATGTTCCTGGAAAAAATTGCATGTTTTGTCCATTTTCAGACATTACAAATGCTATTTTCTGCCTAAAAACTCAATGTTCTCTGTCTTTTTTTATAATCAACAACTACACAAGTATGTAAATTACTTTCCTCAGTTACTGTACACACTGAATAATCTACACACATCAATAACAGCCACAGGCAAAATGCAGCTATGGAAACTTCCCCATTGTTCCCAAACCGGCAAATGGAAGCTGTGAGTCATCATCTTTGTTGAATTATCATGCATCTCACATATATATATAAAAAAAAAAAACACAAAGCAAAAAGTTCTTTCTCAAGGGCCACAATTCAGGAAACCTGCCAGAACTGTAATGGCGGTCAGTCCTTCTCAGAGAGTGGCCTTGACTGAAACTGCTATAAAAAAAAAACAAAAAAAAAACCTAAAAGTTCAGAAAATGCTATTCAAGGATCACTTGTTTGCTACGTGCCAATTGCAGTCAACTTCCCGGTTGGGATTTGCGCAAGGCTCATTTAACACAATATGTTTCAGAAATATGTGATCACAGACAATTTCCTCGTGCAGTTTCCTCATGATCAGCTTCAATGCCTGTGCACCAATGACAGAGAAGGGCAGCTTTAAAGTTCTCCAAGGGAAACTTTGCACAGCTGCCACAGCTGCTCACCCATATTGCTGTATGCATTTAGTGTTCATAAACATGAATTACACACTACATAAACCAAAATGTACTTACCTAGTACTATCCGACAGTCCACTCCATCCAGGTTTATTACCCATGTAATGGAGGTCTTGGATCTGTTTTCCATGTATTTTTTGAGACTTTTCCCGTTAATTTCAAGCGTATATTCATAGGCAAAGCCGCTAACTGCATCAATATTGATGGTTGCTTTAGTTTCAGTTCCTCCAACACTGAAAGTTTCTTTTCCAACCAGTTTGAACATCCAGTCCCTCCTTAGTACCTCCTGATAAAGAAAACAATAATGAAGGCAACAGTGACGATGATATGGATGTACTGCCACCATGTGGAAATAATGTGATGGCTGTTTTGCGTGTTTCAAATGGTGCAACTAAATGCTTGCATCAGGTTTGTTTTTAGTATCACTAGCATGTATATTTTCTATATTATTACATTCTATACTATAAATCAAGTAGGAAATGATTATTCCAAAAACAATTTTAAATTTAGTACCGACCTGAATCTCTCTCAGCTCTACATTTGACCTACCTTTCCATCCACATACACGACACGTTTTCCTGAGGTTGTCCCATGCTCAAATTCAATTTTGTGAACGCCGTCACTTAAGGCCACTTCCCAAACTGCCACCAGATCTGTCATCTTCTCCAGATGGCCGTAACGAGACCTTGTTAAGTAAAACAAACCAAACAAAAAAAAACCCACTTTCAAATAGATAACTACAAGTCACATTTTCTTCTATTGCTAAATATCATCTCAAAAGCAGTACCACATACTGTACAGCACTGAACAACAGCTGCAAGTTCAGCAGCAAGTCTATTACTGTAAGAAGCTTATTGACGCAGAGGAACCCATATACATGCTGTGGAATCCATAGGACAAGGTTAAGAATAGATGGAATGTCACTCCAAATAATGGGCCTTGATGTCAGCGTCATTAACATTAATGTTAAAATAATGCTGCTGGGTCCAGAAGGGCTAATGGATACCTTGGACAGCCTAACAGGGCTTAGGCTGCCAAACACACAGGTTAGAATCCTAGAATGATCTGGACCCAGGGGCTACATACAGACGCAAAGATAACATGATCTAAATTCATGCTTGTTTCTTGTATGAAAACAATTTTAACAAAATGCAACACAATAGCTATGTGATTGAATCAGGCAGGGCACCCACAGCAACTGTACTTATTTACACAAATACTTAGGCCTACAACCCCCAGGTAAGCAGCTGGAACTTCAGTATAAAATGCTGCTTAAGAGAGCTACAGTAAGTCAAGTACAGCAATTAGATGAAGACCTTCAGCTTCAGTTCAGGTTGAAGAAATAAACAACAAGAGCATTATTAAACATCTAGCGTCTATACTAACCTAGCACAGTTACAGATAACAGTTAAATCACGCCTATATATGCTGTAGAAGAAACAACAACGCAGAGTTTTGTAAAGGTACATTATTCAACCAGGCTTTACTTATTTGAATCTAAGATGCGCTCCGTGTGGTTAACCGAATTTGTCAAGCGTATGCATTATTAACGTAACTGTTTTATTACTGTGTCAGTACTAATGACTGCAGTGATACGGCTGCACATTAATGTACACGACGAAACATTTGCAAATCTAAGAACAAAATGGACCGCTGCATCTTACCTGCTCCCTGTTGCAGGTCACACCTGAGCTTCTGCTGATCTGTGTAACGAGAGTAGTACTGTCACTATGGAAACTACAGCTTAGCTTCAACAACCTTTGGTTTGTTGTCTTTATTAAACTATACAACCCTACTCCACTATGCAGACCATTTTATCTGTGCACAGGAAATAACATGATTTTAAAAAAAGACATTTAAAAGCGTCATCAGCTTCAATTTTTACAATTGTCTAATTCAGCTCCCTAACAGAGCTGTCCCCCCATCACAGTGCCGTCATTTGTTAGCAGAATCCCCCAGCGTTCTCGCGACAGGATCCTCAGCCCCCTCCTCCTCAGGGTCGGGTGCTGAGTCACGTGATTAATGTGTTACCGGAGAAGCTGAATGGTGCGTTTTAGATCTCGCCAAGGATGCGCCGTCAGCGTGTATGTGTGGCTCTGTGACCTGCCTTGTAGCGGCATCGCAAACGTTTGTTCGGGCTCTCATACACCCAGTTTACCCCTCCATTCATTTGTTTACAACTTATTCCTCTCTCCTAAGGAAGGCACTTTCAACATTGTTTGTATTTTATGCAAAATAAAACATGTTTAAATATGGATAAAATATTTGCATCAATTGTCATAGTATTAAATCTACTAAAAATAAATACACTGACAGTAGAAATGTCATTATACAGGGTTGTGTTCTTTATTTCCCAATTAACCTGTTGCTAACACTCACCCGTACATCATTGTGTGTTTGTAGGTAGAAACAGATCTAATTATATCTTAAATATTAACATTCCTACATAAAATGGCAATTTTCAAATAATTACTTAATTATAAGGGATTTCAAAAATAGCACTCTGTCAACAGACTGGGTTAAATATCAAGTTAGAATTTGCAACTTTATTATTTTATTAAATGCAAATCATAAGTTCAGTCAAAATGCAGTGGTCAGCCGATGCAAGTTGTCTCTCTACCTTTCAGTACTCCTTTATTGTTTACATCCGAGTCTTTGTGTCCCAGATACTTTGCAGCTGCTCCGTGCATAAAACTGCAAGTAACTGCGTGGCTGGAACGCACTCAAAGCTTCTTCCGTCTCATCTCTAAGAACCAATAAGTTTGCATTAAAGAGAATATAGGCGTGTCCTTCAAGAGGCGAAGCGTTGATTGGTTTGAATTTGGCTGCTTTTTAAACTGGCTTCTGCTTTCTGGCTTGCCTTGTTTTGTGTTGGTGTAACTCAGATTTTCATAAAAGAAGGTAAAACGAGAACAAAACAAACAAACAAACAAAAAAGGACATATCGGACATATTATTTAAAATGTTTTTAAATATAGGCTTCAATCGAGATACATTTATGTTTTGTATGCCTACTTTTTATGTATTTATTTATTTTTTACAATTATATTAGGTAATATTTTTTTTTTTCACACACACACACACAGAACATGTATTTTGTGCAATTTCTGGGAAATTAATTTATGAAGGTGATGAAAATGTTTTTGTTAGTTCTAACATTGTATTATTCAGCAGTATGTCCAGTCTCTGACAATATCCTGATAGAAATATAAACATCTGGATTTTTTGGACACAGTAACTAGTGGTACAAAACACCAGTGCCATCAGAATCAATTTACATTTACACAGTACGATATTTCATAGGGTTAATTGTATGATACGATACTGGCAAGATAGTCATTTGAACTGACCTGCAGACTTCAGTGTGGGTACTGCAACATAACAAGCTGCAGTAAAGTTACTGCAATCACATACACTCTGCAGTTTATTATTACAGTGTACTTATGTGTATGCTATGATAATACTAGGAAATAATGTTTAGCATATTAGAACACAGAACTCTTTTACACCCTGGGGCTTTCATTAGTACTCATGTAATGTATGGTACTGCTGTTAGATTTTGGAACAGTAGTGTTTTATATATATATAAGTATATATATATATAATATATATCTTGCAGGATATATATATATATATATATAAACGTCCTCGTTTCGGCTTACGTCGTCGTTCGCGTTTGGGTATAGTCGAACGTACTGGGTTACACTGCTTAAGTTTTTTGATTCAAAGTAAACCCATTCAGCTTGCTGACCCAATGGAAGACAAAAACCTAACAGGTAATAAATGACTTGTGTTTTAATTCAGACTATTTTTTTGCACAAAATATATTTTCTAATATTGTATCAAAAGCACAGAAGTGCTTTTTTAACCCTTTCTTTTGTAATGGTACTGGTACTGAACATTATAAAGATCTTCTGCTACATGTAAGATTCTTTCGAGGTGCTAAATCCTGGGGTTTAAAATTATCACAGATAAATTGTGGTGAAAATAAATGTATAAAAATTGAAATTGGGAAATACACAAACAAAATCAAAGAGAGAACATTATTATTATTATTATTATTATTATTATTATATTAGCATGACTATTGTGTCTGGTCACGTCACAGGCTGACGTTTGTTCTTGTTGTGCCATTTTGCTGTACTATTATCACTATTGTGTTGGCGTTTGTTAGTGTTTTTCATCTGCTCTGTTACTATGGTGCACTCTACAGCTTTGTGGCTTGTTTTTGTTTTCTACTGTTCTCTAGTTACCAACCATATTCTCCACCTCTCTACCAGCTCCCAAAGGAATCTTGGAACACCTGTCTGATACTGGGCTTCAGTGTCAAATGTAAATCTACCATGAGCCCCATGTTTGTTAGAGAACACAGTGTATTTATTCCTGTGTAATGTGCTGTCTTGCAGATGTGGTTCTCGTGGATAAAAAGTCTGCTGCAGAAATTAATGACCCCTAGTGGTCATTTCTAAAATAATTTCACTTTTGAAACTTTTTTTTTTTTTTCAGTGTCTGAAAAAGTACAGTAAGCCTTGTAAATAATTATCACAGCAGGTTGAATTATAATTCTGAGTTATAGAGAACACATAATAGGATATGGAACAGGTAATACATTAAATTTGAATCATTTTAGAAAGTACAGCATATCTGGTCATTTAACATTGTTTTTGTAATTTAAACAGAGGAACCATTGTCTTGTTTTACACAAAGATGAGGTCCAGCAGCAGCAGGCTCGAGCTGCACGTCAGTCACAGCGAGCTTCTGATCTGGAGAAAATCCTGGATGGCGTCAAGACCAAGATTCAAGACCTGGAGGATGACTATATTGCGAAGGTCGCTCAGCAGCAGAACCAGATGAAGCAGCTACAGATGGATAAAAGGGACTTGCAGGTATTAGAGCACTGAAAGTTTAGTACAGTGCAGGGTGGGGATATAGAGTCTCTCCACAAACATTTTATTATTTCTCAGCTGCAGAAGAGGCTAGAGTGTGTTGTAAATAAAGAAGAAAAACACACAACTAGGCAAAACAAAGTCTTTCAGCAGTTTTGCAAGAGAAGAGCCAAAGAAAGCTCTGTGCTTGATCAACAGTAAGTAATCAAAATGCAAATTAACAACTGCGCATCCAACTGATGATGGTGAAAACTGTCCCATGTGCGATAGAAAGGTAAGTGGTGGGGACACTGCACAGCTGAGTGTGGTTTTCATCTATTACAGGAAATACTGATGAGTTCCCAGGAAGAATTACCAGTTAGAAGAAAAAGACAAAAATGAAATACTAGATGCAACTCCAAATTATAAAGCACGTCTCAAGTTAAACAATTACATCATTTTTTATTTTATTTAAAACAAACTGGATTTGATTGCATGCGGACTCAAATAGAGAGCAGTGTTAGGTGTGTAATGCATTTTTACAATGTATTCATTCAGAATATGGTATACTTCCTAGATAAATGAATAAAGGGAAATCACATTCTTTGTTTCCAGGGTCATCAAGAAATTGCATACACTAGGCTGGTGTTGGCATTGCCCATCACAACCTCATGCATGCACAGTGCGAACTGGTGGAGATAACCTTATACCAATTTCTTCACCTCTACTCATGACATTGTAACTAACAGCTTTCTCCCTATTTTGCATTCCTACCAAGATCATCCTTTTACCAGTTTATTTAACAAGAATATTTAGATAAAGTAAATAAAGCCATTGCTTTTTTCGTATAATGTCCAAGAAAACTCTACACTCAAGTTTGTATAGTTAAGAGTTCCTACATGATAGTAGGAACATCTTAGAATACTGTTTTTTTTGGGGGGGGGGGGGGGAGTTGTCTTTGCCTATCCAGATGACTCCACTCCACCCATGCGTTGGTAAATATGGTGGGCAAACTGTGCTGTTCAATAAATGAAGGCACAGTCCAGCAAGTACAGCAGCTGCTGGGCACCCGTGACACTGAGAGGTAACTATCACTCCTTAATAAACAAAAGAAAAAAAAAGTCAGCATGCAACTGTGTCAGATTGTTTTTATAGTATCAGTAGGTTGGAAGAACATGAGTTTTTTCCAGCATTTCAAGCCCTTATCCAGGAGTTGCTTCAGATTCTAGGTAACCAATACAATTCAGTAAATTATACATTCCATGGTGCTTTACTAGAGTCAATACCTAATATTAAGCTTTGTTGAAATAAAATGGTTTCGATTGTAACAACTGAAGCTTGAATTCCGTTGTGGTTTTGTCAATCACCACCCCAATAAGCATGTAATATCAAATGTTCCCATGCTTGTTTCCATATTTCATCAGTGGTACTGTGCGCAGGGTCAATCGCTCTGTATCATTGCACACATGTTGCTATGGCAGTAGATTATGTCCTTAAATACATAGATGTATTATTTCAAAGTTGTAATACAGAAATCTTGATTTTATTCTACAGATGTCAACCACCTGGATGATGTTCTGCCACCTGTCCGTTCACTTAAGTGATCACCTGAATAAGATGAAAGTTTTTTTTTTTTTTTTTTTTTTGTTTTATACATTTTTAACCTTATTTTTGTTATGGTGCTAAACTATATGTATTGTGTTTTTTAGAACTTTGACATTGTTCTGGTTTTATTTTTGTGGAATTTTAAATTTGTTTTATTATTTGTTTGAATTACTTAAATTACTCAATGAAATGGATATTGCATTTGCTTCTGTGTTTGAATTCGATCAGACTGCTGTGCATTTTCTAAACAGACCCTTAGCGAGGTGGCTCAGTGGCTTGGCAATGGGATTCAAAGTCTCAGAGAACAGTAAAAAATGATACACAAGAAGTTTAGAAGTATTTAAGATATTTAATATAAATGTCATTGATTTTTTATTTTATTATTATTATTTTTTTTTTTTTAAGTAATATATTACAACACTTTGCATCCTTTCACCGCTTATATACAAGTAGGAAATGGCTAAATAATACTGTATACACCATAGATACAAGAGACACATCAAAAACAAAGTGGTGTTCATAAATTAGCTTGGCAAAAAAAAAAAAAAAAAAAGACAAAAACAGCTTTTAACATGTTACATATGTGGGTACAAATGGTCTATTATTCTTTCACTAAAGTTAAACAGGTATTTTCTTGCAATTGTTTTAAGGTAAAACGGTCTGTATAAGTACATTTGACACAAGCAGGCTGTGCTGACATCTATTCTTCTCTGACATGAATAAAAAAAAAATAATACAAACGTTTTATATAAATGCTGAGACATTGCAAGTATCTGGTAAATCCATGTTAGATGTGTTAATATTGGGGCTTCAAAACAACTGTTTTTACAATAATGTTTTATGGTAATCTTGACTAGCAATTAAATTTTAGCATGGGCTGTACTATTCATTACATTTGTTGGATTGTTTTATTTTTAATGGAGGTGGGAAATTAAAATGTACCAAATTAGGGCTTGAGGGTATTTTATCAATCCTTAATTAAATGATTTAGATTCACACAGTACATTTGATGAAATGCAAAAATAGACACCAACAGTGATAACCATTAGCTCCAATGATCCATGTAAGCATTTTAATATGTCTTTTCTGAAAACTTATCCCGATTTGATTTTTTGTGAGGATGTACTGTAGTCAAAATGGCAACTGTATGGATTTGCAAAGTGGTACAAATATCAAAAATTTAGCCAAGTAAAAAAAGAAAAAAAAAATATAAGAAAATTAAAGCTGTCCAAATCAATGAAGGCCTTGCAGAGATACTTGGGCACAAGGAGTTCTTCTCAGCTTTTTTGCAGTCCATCCAAAGACAGTTCATACCTGCAAAAGAAGAAATGTAAAATGTTTTGGAGCATTCACTGTTTGCAGAGCCTACAGTAGCATCTTCTGTATACAGGGTATATGAGGGGTTTTGTGAGGTAAGCCTGCCTTTTGTTTGTTATTTCCATTGCTGGGAAATCAATGATTTTGGCCATTTCTGACAATGCAGATTTATGCACTGGAGAAAAATACAATTATTTTAACAAAACAAGATTACTCACCACTGTGTAAATCCCTGGATCAAATCCTGTTGGGAAAGGTCAAGCAAGACCTGAAAGCAAAAAAAAAAAATTCGGATGTTGCACCAGTCTTAGCAGTTTAAAGAACAAATGTCCCACCGAGTCACTCTGCATTGGTGGCATAAGGATTGTATTTGTGTGATTGTCTTGCTTATTGAAATCTTTTGAAGGGGCAGTATTTTATTCAGGGACACAAAGACATTTAGTAAACATGGGATCTGTGGGGCTAAGAGGATTATATATATTTCAGGCAAACCAAGATTTTTAGTAAACAAGGGGTGCGAGTAGAGTTAATGGGTAATACATGTCTCACACACCAGCAAATAATCATCGTTTCAGGAGACTGGGCAGAGGTTTTTTTTTTTTTTTTTTTTTTTTTTTTTTTTTTTTAAAGTGGGATTTTACAACCACTTGGCTTATTAACTGTATTATTATTATTACTATTATTATTAGCCAATCTTACCTTCCCAAGTTCTTTTCTTTCATGTGATGTGAATGACTTGTTGTGCTTTACTGCAATATCTAGCTTTCTCCTTTGGGCTTCTTCAAGAGGTACAGAGTATTCAAACCTTAAAGATGAAGAGAGGTATTTATGAGATGAGATTGTATGTATCTGTCCTGTCCAAAAAAATAATAGTATGGCTTTCTCTCATGAATCACTCTTGAAAGAAGTAAGACAGCTGAGGTGGGGTTAGAATTCCCTGTATGGGAAGGAGTTCAGGGTTTTCTTCAAGACAAGGTGGTTATGTTGGATGTAATAAACTGCACGTGTACCCCGATGTCAGCTTTATTACTTTTCATTAAGCTGAAGGAGCCCTCTGCACAGGGAGCCGCATGTTTGTTTTTGTGTTTCCTTCTCACTCTCCTCCACTGAATGCTTTCTTTGCGAGATGGTTTCATGTTACAGCTGTTCCCTGTTCTTGGCTGCTATTGATTCTTTGGTCCTGTCTTATAATCAGGAGTGGTTTACTCTAGATTCACGTTCAGGAGATATAGATTATTTTCTGATAAAAGGCTGTATAATGCTGATATGGCCACGTAACACAGAACGCAAGGGTGTCCATTTCACAGAGCCACAACACCACCATCCTAAAGATGACAATGTCTACAGATCTCTTCAAATAATAAAAATACATAAATTCACTATCAATAAAGATACATATTTTGGCAATATAGTTTCCCAAATGTGTCCATAGGCTGGGAAAATTAACATTTCAGCATGATTATATTATTGCTTGATACACAATACAGTGCTTGTAAACATGGTATATGCCTTAAGCAATGGAGAAAATAAGCAAGCTTTTGATCAACAATTAACTTAGTCAGAAAACACAGAAAGACAGGCAATATATTTTTTTTTTTATTCCTTACTTCTCATCAAACAGAGGGTTGACACTTTTCTTTTTCACAGTTGTTTTTTTCCTTGAGGACCAACTCCTTTCTGGAAACAAATAGATCCGGACATATGGATCAGATCCACCCGGGGAGGCGGCTATTAAATTCCTGCATATGAATATGAAAAATAAACAAACAAAACTATGAGTGTGTGTGTGTGTTTGAAAGGAATTATATTTATGGAATGTATTTCTGTGGTGGTTGTAACATTGTGTCGTGAAATTGGTAAACTGCTTAGTTGTCTGATTTGTAGCAAAGGATTATTTCATATCTTATTTAGCACTCCAGTATGGAGTTAGGTTTTGTTGTTTGTTTTACTTTGTGTTTGGATAACACTCTGATGGGGCCTTGACTCCAGTAAAATATCTTAGTCCAGCGCTGTTTTACACGGGAGTGGAACAGTCCACTAAATCCAACACGCTTTACAGCAGGTCCGAAGATGTTTGCTGTTCTGGCAAAAAATGTAGCGGGATAAAATAAAAATAAAAATTACATTACCTGCAAGAATTAACAAGCACAGTCAGACTCTTCCTTTGGGGTATGTAACGCACAGTCATCTGTATCTCCCCCAGACCACCAGCCTGGTAGTTTGTTCCACTGGGAAAACATGAAAATTCACATTTCACTTCTGCCAAGCAATGGAAGGATTACATTATAGGTTCTTACAGTTCACATCTTTACTGTACATTACAAGAGGTTTCACCAATCATGCATCGTTAACAGTCCACATGTGAAGCCAGGTCAAGAACTTGCTGTTCACTTACAGTGCACACATTTCCCAGAAGTGGGTGCATTACCTGGGGGAGGGGGGAAATGCTGGGTTTGTCAGTTTGTTGTCTTCAAAGAGTGGAAGGTTTAAGCCCCAGATCTCTAACGAAAGGGACATGTCTCATCAAGCCTGCATTCCTTTTAAAAGGATTGAAATCCAATCACTACAGCACCATTCATTCAACCTTAATCCACAACATACAATCTGAGGCGGTATTTGAATGCAAGGATTTCATTTTCAGTCACTGAACTTGGTCTTCAAGGTGAACAGCTCTTAGCAAATTCTATAAACCAATAGGAAGGAAAAGACAACAACAAATTCACAACTTACTTTGGAAACGGAATCTGGTCTTCTGTGAGGTCAAAACGGGAAGAGCAAATGGACATGTCAATACTCTGGGTATCGAATCTTGTGCGTGGCCGTGACACAGAGGGCGTCCTCATGATTGCCATTGTTATAGGCTTCGATTCCCCATTGGAAGAGGGTCTGCGATTGTAGTGGCTGCTGCTCTCAGCCAGGTTATCCCCAGAAAGGGCACTGTTTGGTCTGTTAGCTGGGTGGGTTTGCTGTATTTGCTGTGTTTGGTGTGCTGGGGGAGTAGGGAATACTGGGTAAGCTGGGTGTGCAGTTGGTGAAGGAGACTCATTTCTACCGCTTTTCTTCTTTTTGATTGACAATGGGCCTTTCTTTAAGGCGTTAAGGCCAGTGTAGACAGTGTCAGGGTCTGGCTCCTTCACAGCGAGGACCTACAGAGAACAATCCAACATTATAATTGTTATATTGGTCAGAGGAAGTATGAAATACTAATATCAGAACAACAGGATAATGTCAAAATATATCACTTACCCCCAAGACAATACACTGTAAAACGAAGGAACCCTGAATGCTTTACTCGTAGGTTTGATTTACATGAATTGTACAGTATATTCAATGATGCAAATTTTAAATGTCCATGCAAATGAGCAAACCCAGACCGAAGGAAAGAGTCTTCATTAACAACCAGCAACAGAGGAAATAATGCACAAGTGGGTGTTCTGAGAACTGTGGTAAAGAATGCCTATATTATGGGCAAAATGATGTACAAGAAACCTATTCATAGAGTGGCGGACAGCTTCTTGTTCTAACAATACACACTTCTTTGAGTGTAGCAATTAACTGGAAAGTGGAAACCAATAACCAGAACCAGGTCTTGATGACAGAAGTCTACTTAGAGTAAATAAAAACATGTGTTTTCATTGACCAAATGTGGCAGCCACCACATGCTCATCACCCAATAGAACTGACAGTGGGACACCAGGGAGTGCCAATTGTTCACTGGTATGGAAGGAGCTGAGAGCTACGATCAGACTGCCTACCCTCAGCATGGCTTTCATCTTGATCATGCTGCTGGGTCCAGCTTGCTCCAGCTGGAAGCGCTGGTCCATGGTCATTTCTGTAGCAGTCAGCAAGCGCTTGAGGGGGAGTGACAAAACACCCAGGGCACATTTCTTGTCATCGTCTTTAATCTGGTAAACAAATAACACAGAAACTTATGAAAGAAAACATTAGTTATAAAAAAAAAAAAAAAAAAAAAAATTGTACTTGTATGTTATAAAATGGAGAAAACAGGGTTGGCTTTAATCGAATACACCTGCACCCTGTCCAAAAACAAACAACTGCAGCCGCTTCCGTCATTTTTTTGTGCCATAGTTATTGACTTCTTGGCTCAAGATCAGGTTCGCTTTGTACTTGTAAGCTGAAGTTTACATTACACCACAACTATACAGTTACACAGCCTGTAACTATGCAAGACGGCACAGGCACAGCAGTTAAGATACTGTACAAAAACACATGTAGGTGGAGTATTTAACGTATTAAAGTTTTTGGAAAGTGTGTGTGTGTGTATATATATATATACACACATATATATACATATATACATATATATATATATATATATATATATATATATATATATATATATATATATATATATATATATATATATATATATATATATATATATATATATATATATATATATATATATATATATATATACACACACACACACACACAGAATATATACACACAGTGTAGCAAGTGGTATATCATTTTTTGTCAATTGCATATTCCAGATAACCCTCTAAAATCAACAAATATGAAATGAATAGCCCAATACCTTGACTGCAAGACACTGAGAGTGAACATTTTTGATGAAGAAAGTAAAGGACTCCTCCCACACTGGATCTTTGGTTGAACGGGAGACCTGTAGTAAGAAAATTGGTTGGATATTACCATTATTGCAGGATCACATGTAGGTCATTGCATGCATGGCTGAAATGTTGTGATACAGTAACGAAAAGGCAAATCCATAAAAGGATTAACATCATTTAAATATACATCAGGGGGGTTTGGTAGGAACAAATACTTTAGCACAAAGATGTTGTGTACTGTAACTTCAGGAAACATGGAATGCGTTTACATTAGTCAAGATAATCATGTCTTGTCCAATACTGGTCCAGTTTTTAAATCTTGAAAGATTTAAGGAGTCTATGTTGAAACTGTTCAGTACCTTGCTTTTCTGCAATTCTTTGTCTATGGAAAACTCCACATGTGATGATGGCTCTCCGTTGGTCTTCTTTGACTAGGATGAAGACACAAACAGAGATAGGGTGTGGGATTATGGGACATGCTGGCCCCAAAAGAAGACAGTTTGTTGGTTTATGCAGAGACTGCCAGTGCAAACAACCCTAAAACCATGGAGCCCATTTAGTGAGTTTCTAGCAAAGAGAATCCCTTTGGCTTATTACAATTGGTGTGGAAAAAGGCATTGCTGGTCCAATCACAGGCTCACCATTATATTGAAAACATCCTTGTCTGCATTCAGAAAACAGGCAATATAACAAGTTCCTTAAAACATAGCTGGGCAAGGAGAGACACACACATTACAAAAACTATTTAAAGCACATCCTCCCCATGAAGGTGGTGAATATTTTAATAACGAAAATCACTTTCATTTTACTACAATATACAGTGCAATATAAAAAAAGCAATGCAATTAGGTACATAAAACATTGTTTGATGAAACAATTCAAATTTACAGGTTTTGTTTCTTACAACAAAAAATCTAATACAATAGCTTTAATCCTAAACTTCAGGACATCCAAGGAAAGCAATCAGTTAAGGACTAAGACAAAATAGATTTTTCAACTGAAGACAATTCAAAACCACAACAAACTGGTTGATACAATTTTAGGGTCTTCTTACATCTAGAAGGCCCTAAAATAGGCAAGCAACAGGGGGCGCTGAGATTCAACCCCACGGGTCTCTTCAGAAGCTGGGACTGTACTGGGCAAGAAACTGACGCTGAAGCCGAAGCTTGTAAGGACTTCATTACCACACAGTCTCTTTCTGTTTGGGCCAACACCTCTCTTTGCTCTAGGGTGTATTTACAAAGCAGTCAGACAGGTACCACAAGAAAAGCAGGGCTCCAATTACAAGCAGAGTACATACCCAGCACACGCAGTTCAAGCTCACACCCGTCTGTTCTGGAAGCAATAGAGGATGAGCCAAGCGAGCCAATGAATCACTAAGTCAGCCCTGCTATTAACAAGCTGGGAACACCCTCTCGTTTGGTCTAGTACACGCCAGATATCCTAATCCGTTTTATAAATGACCACTATTTCAATACATGTCAACTAATGGAGTTCCTTGCCTTAAGGTACTTGGGATTTTTATTTTTCTTCATTCCATGTTCATTGTTGCTGTATTCAAAGTGATTTCTCTGTGAACAGATAAACAGAGAAGTAAACATTAACAATATACTGTCAAAAACAAGATGATACTTAAAAAAAAACTGCACAATGAATATTACTTACAGGTAGGTTGTAGGCGCTGTCCAAATACACAACCAGTATCGCACATGAAAGACCTTGGTTATTCTACAAGAGAAAAAACAACAAAAAAAAAAAAAACACATGTTCTTAATTCACAAATGTTAGTTAAACCACCAACAGTTTTTGACAGCTAAGATTTACAGACCTGCTGATGTTGACATTTCTAAGAGTTTTAGTTCAAGGTAATAGAGGGTCCTAATTCTCCCCAATTAAAGGCTATTTTATTGGCATGAATAATGATTGATACAATAAACTACTGTAAGAATATTAAACCAACTTTAAATAAAAGACCAAGTTAGAGAAGTTAAGGAAGTTTACAGCAGTATGATGTACAGTCCTGTAAGTGGCTCCTACCTCCACCAATCTCTCCGGGTCCACCAGTAAAGAAAGCCACTCCAGCTTCAAGTGCACCTTCCCTCTCTCTATGTCACTCAGTGGGAACCACTGTGCAAATATGTGAATATAGAAATAAATTATAAAAAAGGGACAACTAAGAAGATACAACACTTTTACTAATCTGTTGATGCTCTAACTTGTCTTGATGTCACTATGAAGGATATCACCATGGAGATCTAACAATGGAGGTGGAGATGGCATGGCCATGCTCCGAGGAAGCCCCCTGGTAGCATTCTAACAGTTGCCCTGAGGTGGACACCAGCCGGTATGAAAAAATGGCTGTTGACCAGTTGAGGTGTGATCGTTTGTTCCACATGCGACACAGAGGACCAAGTAAAGTATGCAAGTAAATAAACAAAAACAAATCTTACCTCATCCATGACTCTGTCTTTCATCACCTCACCAAGTTCTATGACAAGACTGGAAAGAAAAGAAAATATTTAAACCAACGTGAAGAAATCTGAAAACAGGTGATTTGAGTTACAGATATGCCACATGGGTTAGTTAAATACACTGACAGATGCAGTAGAACGACTACAGCGGTAACAGAGCAGCTCACCTGCCAAGAAAATCATCTTTATCGGGGTCTTCATCAAACATCTCCAGTTCTAGATCTTGCCCCGGAGCCTCATGCACCACAAACTGAAATAGAAGAACCACCACATCTTGGCAAAAAACAGAGAGCAGCCATGTCGATGTCAATTTCCTGTAATGCAAGACACCTCAGTGCCACAAGCTAAATTAATAGATAAGTTTGGCATAATGGGACAATGCTAACATTCAAATCTCAGGTTATTATCAACATTATTGGTTTTATGATTTAATTTTCCCCATTCCAAATAACTAGTGCCCATTGCCTTTAAAGCTCTGTGTATGTTGGTACCCACCTCATAAACTTCATGCCATTTGGGGTTCAGGTTTTCCTTGATGGTTTTGCTCCGATTGCTCTGTGTGCCGACCCTAAGATTTGCATATGGATCAGACTTGCCTTTTACCATTCCCATCATGTAGGTATCTTTTGGTACCAGGTCTTCGGCCTCGATCAGATGAACTCTTACCACACCCTGAAAACACAAACATTCGGTCCTTAGAAATGGATCTCCACTCGAGGAAGCCCATGAACAACATTGCTCACAGTCGACACCTGTTGGGAGGGAGTTTGAATTGCATCAGTTTTTTTTTTTTTTTTTTTTTTTAAACTTCTAAGGCAGCATTTGCATAGTGTGAGAAAACTACTACATAATTACAGTTAATAGTAGGAGATACGTTTAATGGTTTAATACCTCATTGAAGTTATAAATGGTCGCCAACTTGAGAGAAAACAATGAAAAGCAGTCCAAACAGCAGCATTGCACAGCTGCATCTCCATATAACTGAATCTAATACCACAGTAAACTTGCCCACATTCAAAGTGAGGATCACAGGAGAGGCGCGCACTCACACTTGGAAGAGGGAACCTCATCTGGGCCAGCTGCACCTGGTCAATGAGTGGGATGCAGTAGCGGTTGGGTAAAACCATGTAGGAGGAGATGATATCCAGAATTGCACCGTCCGACATGTCACTGAACAAAGGGGTACATATCCACATGCTTATTACTGGGGTACACTTTCTATACCGTGTAATAAAACAATGTGCAATCAGGGTTGGGGTCAATTTCTTTTTTTAATTCCTATTCCTTTTTAAATTCAATTCCACATACTTCATTGGAATGGATTAAAAAGGGAATGGGAAATTGATTTTAGAAAGGAAATTGACGGCAACCTTGCCTGCAATGTTAAATCGTTTCAAGTTCTATTGAATAAACACACCCACAAAAATAACACAACTACATTAAGCTGTTACTAGCTACAGCATCGTGATCCCCCATTATTTTGATAATTCACAAATTTGACTACAGTTAGGCCCGACAGCAGCAAACTGCATATGTGCTATACTGTGTATCAGCAGCAGTACAGTTAAAACATTGGACAATTCACCATCTTCAACGTTTCACTTTTTTTTTTTTTTTTTTTTTGTTTATGTGCATGACACTTCGAGGAAATATTTAGGAAGCGGAAGCAACGGTATAGTATGTAAAAGTACCTTGAACTGTATTTTTTGTGTGTATGGTACCATCTTACCAGGTTGACAAGAATCCCACAGTAACCAACTGCTCCTATAGTAATTGTAATGAAATGTTTAGAAACTTAAGCTGTAATAAATGTGGGGTGGGGGTGGAGTCCATCAGTAACATTAGTGTTACTCACTAGATGCGACTGAAAAATGACAAACTGTTTTACAGTAGGTATAGTGACTTTTTATTGTGCTGATTAACAACTGACATCACGAAGATGCTGTAAAATGATCTGTCGTTCTTGGGCAGGTGTTGTGACTCTTGGTCTCCCAGTTCATGGCCTGTCACTGACAGAGTGTGTCTGGTTATACCGTCTCGCCAGGTTTGAAATCGCTGGCTGTGAGCACCAAAGACAGTGAGCCACAGTACGCTGCCCTAATCTAGCCTCCAACATGCAGACTGCACGAAGGTGCTGCTCTCAACACACAGTTTTTTTCTGTGGTTTTCTTTATCGCTTTTGTTCAAGATTGCAAGTCAACAGTTGAAATCACTCCATATCCAGTGTCCAATCAACTAGCTCACTAATTAGGTGATTGAGTGCATATGCTTCAGTCATAGTCACTCAAGTGTGTCATGATCAAGGATGAACGATCGAGTGATTAAAAAGAAACCAAAAACATTTCGGCAATGTCCATCATTCACATACATTATTTTTTTCGATAGTAAATGTGTTAAAAAGATTCGTGCCATCAAAGATTTTAGCGACAATTCTCTTAACGAATTTCAGTATGTATGTACATACATGTGTAATCACTTTAATCCTGGCACATCCAGCAAGTTTGTTAGTCCAGTCCAGTCGATTTCCAAAAGCTAGGTCAATAAAAGTTTTCGAAAGAATCTTAGGAATATGAATCTGTTCCCAATTAAATACTATTACAATATAATAATAATAATAATAATAATAATAATAATAATAATAATAATAGCGTATTTATCAAAGCTAAAACTATTTTAAACAAAAAGTGGAGAGGAAATGTTCAGACTTTTAAACCATTAGAAATTATTATTATTATTAATAATACATAGGGGAAACAGTTAAAGTAAAAAAGTTAAGCTGGGATAGCATTTCCACTACCACAGGTACAAATACAGAATTAGAGCCACTCATATCATGGCCGTCATCTACTGTATAGTATGTACATAATGTAAGTGTGACACAAACAAATAGACAATGTCTGCCTATCACACGAGTCAGATACTGTTGACATGTTCTTCGGTTTATGGGATATAATTCATCTGTAATTGTAACAGCTGCCAGACACATGCATAAATGTTTACCATCATTTAGTACACTTACAGGTTACATAGTAAGCAATTTTCGGGAGAATGAGATGAAATACAATAGTAAAAAACAACTTACTGGTCGTCTAATGAAGAAAAACGTCACTCCTCCCACCAAGGGGGACTGGCCAATAAGCGGTTCCAGAATGACTCGCAATGTGCCGTGAAGCTAAAACAAAACACAGCTCTTTCAAAACCTTTCACTCTTCAAAGCTCTCTTAACCATCCATCTCTCCTGGTCTTGCCTATTGGTTTAAGTATGCAAAGATAGGATCTACAACCTGAGCCAAGATCAGGGCCCTGCTCAAGCGTTTACAATGAGTTCATTAAAGAATGAATATCAAACTGCATTTTATTCCTCACAAGTGTGAAGAAATCCTGTCTCTGCTTTCCTTTTATTTGCACCCGTTGGCACTTTTGCTTTAGTTGGTCATATGCCAGACTTTACAACAAAAATGTTATTTTTTTTAATCTGTAGTTTTAAAAAACACTTGGGACATACTGTAATAAGAAACAAACAAAGGGACAAAAGGGTTTTAACTTTAAGCACGTCCACTGAATTAATGGCAGAAATCAACCCAAGTCATTCCTACCTGCATTCCTTTCACACCAGCTTTGCATATCTTTTTAATCTCCACATTGATTTCACAGTTTGCAGTATAACTGAAAGTAGAAACATTGCAATGGTTTCAGAGCAGCGCAGTAGTGCACGCATCATTATTTAGTTCAGAGGATTTGTTTTCCTACATCTCCCTTGAATACCTGCAATGTCAGCACCATCCACTTATACCGGTATATACAGCACAAAATAAAACCCAGTAAGGTCAGTATGCTTTATTGCATTCTAATCAGATGTTTTAGTTAAATGTTAATTATTGTTTTTAAAAAAAAAAAGTCTGAGTGAAAGCTGGTCTCATTGCATTAAATGTACACACAGGTCATAACTAGTTGATAACCTCAGGCAACACCTTACACATCTGCACAACCACGAGTACCAGTATTTGTTTATTTTCTGTGGATGGTACATCATGAGAAACTACTTACTTTGGTTATGTGTGCAATGTACAGATTGTCTTCTACAAGCCAAATTATATCAATCAGACCTGAATGAATGTCCTTACCAAGTTTCACTACAATTGGATCAGTGGTTACTATATATAAACGGGTGACATACAAAAATCCAGTTATGATGCAGCTACCCAATAATGGCTACAATGTACTCCCTGCTAGTTACAACCAAATCTATAAGTTGAGAAGAATGGCTTTACACTTTCAGTTTTGTTCCTTTACATTATGTAAAAGAATACAGTATGGACCCGTGTTCAATTAGCACAAAACAGGCCATAAGAGAATTATGACAGGGTGCATGTTTTGTATTTGTTTATTATTATCAATAATAAATGTATTTTATACATGATGGCAAAAAGCTGGTGTTATTATCGATTACTGTTTGACGGGACGAGCGAGGTTCAGTACGCCATTATTTGTTTTGTTGTTTTAAAATTACCTCGTGAGAATGCATCACTGTCAGCTACTAATTGTTTAACTGGCTCACAGTCACGCAGATTATGAAACTTGCAGACTATGGCTGAGGGGCAAGATAACAATTAATAGCTAGTTAACCCCTCGGCCATAATATAAAAGACCTGCAGTTTGGCTGCACAGGTGAAGTGTTCAGGGAGTGCAGAACGCGAGTAAGAGAGCAACTACCAGCACGATACTTGTTGCAGTTATTTGTTTGTTTTGGCCCACATGCCATTTGTATGAAAAGTGTTTGTTTAATAAAAGCTGAGTGCCACTGCGTCTCAGTTTCGACCAACACAATTGCCTGTTTGTGTTACGTTCATTTCCTGGCCTGAAGTCACCCCACCAGTCATCCTCGTCACAGAAAGGAAGAAATAAGTGTGTGTTTTGAAATGGGAGTGTACCTGATTTGCAGGTCCAGGATAACTTGTCTCTTATCAACTCCTTTGGAGCATGCCTTCACTCCATTGATCTTGAGGGGCTGCATGCCAAAACAGATACAATTCAGGTCAGACTGGGTATATAAATATTTGGAGATATAGAAACTAAAAATAAGTTAATGAACTGGTAATTAAGAGAGATCCCCGCTTCCTGTACCTTTTCTCCAAAGTGGATCTTGGTAAAGGTGAAGGTCTTGAGGTGAATGTTTGATGCTCGGACTGCCGGTTCAATGCTGTTACGGAATACCTTCTCCATAAAGATCCCAAAGTAAGGCCAGGCTTGATCCAGTATCTGTTAAGAAGTAGAAAAATTCAATCCTGTGGAAATTCAGCTGCCGGGTGTTTTTTTTATTTTTTATTTTCAAGAAAGTCGAGTTAATTCCTTCATTACCTGGTTCAACCAGTCTGCCTTCTCTACATCTGGGAAATTAACCTGCAAGCGTACAACACACATGTTAGGAGTGTACTATACAGTATATGCATTTAAAATGAATATAGAATAATCATCACGCACAACGAGACATCTTTAAAGAAGCCGTCTGGTGCTTGATTGCTTGCTGCAATTTGTTAACTAAGCGCCTTGTCAACGCTATATTAAATAAATAAATAAATAAATAAATAAATAACAATGTACGAAATCCGTTTTAAGTGAGGCATAATTTTACAATAAAGTTAATTACATTAAACTGACTGTTGATAATCCAGACAAATGTTAACATGGCACATTGAAAATGCGTGCTACTTTGCAAGGTTTGGAGAAGGCATTTCTCTAAAAGCTGCGAGTGACGTCAGAAAGACAGCAGCCAAACTCTGGGTAACACAACGCAGCATTGAAACGTGTATTCTGTGTTGTTGACAGCTTCTTTAAAACCATTATTAAAATACAGTATCAGTTCAAAAAATATCTTCTTCAGACAGTTTGCTAAGGCTGCAAGTACCATAACTTGACTTAGAAGCAGGTTTTCAGTTGGAAAATGTGTTAACCGTTGCAAAAAAGTAATAATTACAGTGTAAAATAAAAGTAACGGTATCAATACCGTAATGTACCTAAACCGCGGTAAGTGAAAAACTTGTATACCGACCAATCCCTATTAAGGAAAAAAGATCGCCAAAATGGTTACCGTATTCCTTTGAATTTAAGACGTACCTTTTAAAACAATGTGTTCCTTGCAACAATAGCCCTGTGTGAGGGTGCTTAATACAAGTTTGAGTCCTTTGCTGGGTAAGAGAATTGTGGTCGCTGGTCACGTTAGACAGGTGGTCGCATAACACAGTTCAATAACAGCACAAATATTATTGGGAGGAATTTAAAGTGGTCTTTAAATAAATGTGGTGGCATGAGCAGGTTTCACTGTACATCGGTTTTTACAGTATATATTTCCTACCAGAAATATGCCATGTGTTGAATCAGAGTATATAAATGTTAATACAGAGGCCATATGAAAATGCCCATTCTAATTTTACTATGTTTACATAATACAAAATCGGATGTAAAACTAAACTCGTGCCCAGTCATCATCTCTTCTACTCTAGTAAACACTGACATACTACAATGCTGTCAACAAACCTGCACACTAAATCTAAACTTAAAAAAAAAAAAAAAATAGAAATAAAAAGATTTAGTGCTAGAACAAACATGGATTCTTCATGCAGCTCAAATATGCTTTCAAGAGCCAGACGAATCAAATACAGCATTTTATTTTAAATCAGGAAAAAATCTGAAAGCGTAATCCTGTACCACACTAAAGGAGCTCTAAAATACAAAAGCAGTGCTGGTACAGAAGACTGCTTTTTTTTTTTATTATTATTATTTATGGTCAGTAAATATTGTGCATTGCATAAGTCTGTGGTAGTCAGGCTTTGACCAGGTTTTTGGTTTCAAAGAATTATTTTTTTGTATTCCACTAAGGTAATGCTAGTGAAAATGCATTTAAAAAGAACTGCCTTGTTTCAAAAATAATTCTTTGTTTGAATAAATGTCCCTTGAGCATGCGCACTTCGAATGTTGTTCTATCAAACTTACTTTAGCAGCTCACAGAACAGGTACTTTGTGATCCACCTTATTTAGACTATTTGAAATATGCAAACACTCCAAGTCATGAATTTCAAACTGTGCTGCAATTAATCTAATATTTAATTGTTTGTAATTGTACATTTCTAACAGGGAAGACATAGGTTAAATGATGCTGCAGCATGTAAAACAGTAGCTTTCTCCTTCACACTGGTGGATAGATGCGTCGTGCCCATTTGTTCCAAAAGATGCAGAAAGTTGACCAATAAACCATTTTTAAATCCTATTTAGTACGCAGTATTCATAAGCTGCGATATCTTTCCATTTACTTTAACTGCACTCCTTTTTTTTTTTTTAAAACTCTAAAATCATAAGTTAAAATTAATGCCTCTGATGTTTTCTGTTTTTTTGGTGACATTTCAACAGGGCATTTTACCTTCTGAAACCAAGCGTCTCTATTTTAGTTGACAAAGCTGAGCCTGCCATCCTTGAAGTACAAAATCAATAAGTTTTAGAAAACCATGAACTAAGTCAGGGATAGCTGGCTGGAATGCACCCTGCCTGACTGCTTAGCAAGCCAAAATGTTTTTAGCGCTGAAGGGCACAGACAATTCAACAAACAAAAACAAAAATTACTATTGATAACTAATTAGTCTGTGAACTACCATAATGCATCAGGAAACTAAACAACTTCATTTTAAAACCTTGTTTGGTTCCCTTATTGAAGAACAACGTGGGGAAATAACCGAGAATGAGAATGCATTAAAATAAGTTAAATGCCTATCAGGTACACCACCAAATCAGCTAAACCATTTGAAATGCCGCAATTAAAACTTATTTTAACACGGTAGTCACACGAGACTAAATGAATAGAGTACTTTCTAGAGTTAGAGTTTAGAGAATAGAGTTTCCTAAATGAATAGAGTACTTTCGCATTGCTAGGCGCTTAGGGTTTACAGAATACACACAGTATAAATATATATATATTATATATATAATTATAGAATATACATATATATGACCTATATATATATATATATATATATTATATATATTATATATATATATATATATACACACAGTCTGACACACACACACACACACAGCATACTGACTTGCCAGATTTGATTTCTCATATTATGCGCTCTGTGTTATGTTATTTACAGTACATGGATATAGTGAAATATACTGAAGAATAATTGCTTATGAAATGGATAATTGTCTACATTTAAAATACGCAACTCATTTTAAAGGAGATCAACAAGTTGCTTTGCAAGTGCTGCATTACCCCAAATGTTATCCATTTGCTGCCAGTGCAGACTAGCTGGGTGGAACACATGCTCTTCATTGTACCTAGACAAACTGGTTTCTGCAATGGTGCTTGCCAACACGGCATCACCATGGTGAAAGTCGTACCAGTCTTGGTGGTCATCATGTCACTTGTTTATTTCCAATCACAGAAACAATACTCCTTTTGTTTCTGTGTATTAAGAGCGTTCTTGTGTCATTTTTTTTGTTTCTATTTGTTAATGCGATTTCTTATTGATTCCAAGCAAGGGGTGGGAGCTTCAGAAATGAAGGCTGCTCTAGACAAAAAGGCTCAGTGTGTGCGGGGGGGGGATAACTATGAATAAGAAATCCCCCCCCCCCCCCCCCCCCCCCCCCCAAAAAAGCGGCCTGTAAAAGGAGACCCAGAGACAACAAAATAGTTTTCTTTAACCTCTTAATGCAAAACACACAGGCTGGTTTCCAAAGCCCTTTAAACCAATGAGGAAATTACCAGATTTTTCCAAAAGGAGAGAGAAAAAAACCTGTTAGATTACAAAACTACAAACAAACATGTCATGTTTCCAAGGCAGTTTTAGTAAGTTAGGGTGTTCATTTCTCCTTTTGTAACAGGAACTGGTTTTTAACTTTTGAAAACAATAATTAAGGCTAATTTGCACTTGAAGTAAAACGTTTTCAAATAAAAACACTTCTTGCCCTACAGAAAGCTGACTAAACCACCAATAAAGCATGTTTACATCCTATGTAGTACACATGTGCAGTATCTATAAGCTGTGGAACCTTTCCATATATTTTTTATTAGTGGGATAGTGGAGTTGGGTAAAACTTCAACCTATTTTGCTCCAATACAAGTTAAATTGACATTAATGCCTCTATAAACCATTTCATTACTATAACAATGAGCCTTGTAGAATCGGTTATCAGTTTTCACAAAACCATGTGTAAGAGGTGCTCAAAATTACCAGCCTTTCAGGATATACTGTATTTCTAGGACAAGGTTGTATACAGTATATCATGAAAGAAACCTGCAAGCTGATGCACATAATATCTTGCATGCCTTGTTGCAAAAGAGGAGAGAAAAACAAAAGCCTTTGACAGTAGTTTTTATTTTGCTGTGCAAGCGTGGATTTAATGGCTTAACCATAAAAGGAAATACTTATTTTTGTCCCAATTTTATGGAGGGGAGAAAAAAAATATCAACCTTGGGTAATGTTTACGCTGTCAGTTTGTTCCAACCATTCGAGCTTTTATATAAAAAAGGAGACTTTACACTAAAGCTCTTCTGATCTTTTGCCCAACGGATTTTGACACACCTACCTACATCTTGAGACTGCATCTACAATAACAGAAAGCGGTTAGCCTACATTCCCCTTTGGAGAGTCACTACTGCTAGGAGTTCAACAGTACTGTTCACTGCACAGAACAGATCCCTATTTGAACCTACGGCATGGAGCACCATCTCCACCAGAGAAGGGTAATACTGAAATCCTACAAGCATCATTATCAAACTTGCTTTGTCCTCCACTAAAATACTCTAACTGAAGCCACTTAGCAACCGAGAAACAAATGAGGACAGTAACCCTTCAATTTGATTTCTATACAGTAAGTTTATATGCACTAATAACCTGCCACCTCAAACATGGAAAGTGTCATCTTGTAGAAATCCTTGTAGACATTTTTATAACAAAGAATGCATAAGAAACCACCCTCAACATGACCACAGTAAAGGGTGGACTGGGGAGCGCTGTGTACAAAACACACCTGCACAGAATGCTGCAAAACACATCCAGAGAGATCAGGACATTATTGCAAAACAGAGCTGTAGTTGCACTTGTCGGGGGGGGGGGGGGGGGGGGGGGGGACCACGGGGGGGGGGGAGGAGTCATAAGCAAAAAAAAAAAAAAAATACGCATAGTCATATAATAGACGTATCCCCCCCCCCAGCTCAACACGGCCATCACGACAGTAAAAGTAGACACAATGAAGCGTTCTTCCCTTTGTATAAGTTAGTGATCAGCAGATGTGTCAGCCGCACAAAGAGCACAGCATGTGGTTTTCACAAACACTGCTGTGCAGAACAATTTTTTTTTTTATTCCTATGCATCGGGATGCGGGAAATTTGTTAGGAAAATCGGGACTGTCTCGACCATATCAGGACTGTTGGCATGTATGCTTGAGGGGTAACTCCACAGTCCACATATGGTAATGGATACTATCAGTTTTCAACAAACATAAGATACTATCCAGTGGACATTTCTACTAGAATGAGAATGCTGCTCTGGGCAGAGTTTTTCTCAGCTCATGCTTTCAATAATGATAACAGATAAGTATGTTCCTAATTGTTGGAAAAACTAATGAGGTTCCACTGGTAACAGAGGGCCTGGTTTCTTTCTCTGCTGGCCCTCCCTAGCAATAACACAATGCCACCACACCCACAGGCCTGCACTGGAATTTAACTTTTTGGCTCCATGCTGTGCTTCATATCTTCAAATCGAAACCATGGGAAATTAAAATCCTGTTCTAGCTACCCCACAAACACCAAGCACAGCCTCACAGCAGCAAAGAGTCAAGATTTTTATGCTTACGAGTTTATAAATAAATAACAAATTGTGTGTTTCTGTAAGGCTTACAACACAATTTCCAATTTTTTATTTATTTATTTATTTTTTAATTACATTAACACATTTCTTTCAAACTGGAGGACGGATGGGTGAATGGCTTAATCTGTTCAGTCAGATACTGTGTGGACAGCATCCACTCTAATCAATTGCACTCCTCACTATATCCCAAATAAAACTCTACAATCAGCACGGCCCCATTTATTATTAATCAGTGCTATGGGCCGACTCTTTGGGATTTGGAGAATATTTCTGTTTTCTGCAAGATCTGATTTAGAATGGGAACTGCATTTCACCGAACAAGCAAAATCTTGTTAACTCAGCTTCACAACCTTGAGACAATAAATGACTTCTCATCTTCAGGATCAGATGGCACTACAATAATAATATAATCAATCCTTCACACAGTATAGGGTTTCAGTGTATGGATGGAAATTAAAGCAGTTTCTTGCTCTACACTTGCCAAGATGCACAGAACCACCAAACAGCATCACCGAGTCAATTCCCAAAGAAAGACAGACCAGAAATGGTCAAATTGTCTTCATCACACACTACTTCTAAAGTTATGTACTGCTAAAACATTTTTATTTCATTTTACTTTTCATGCACAAATTAAAAAAAAAAAAAAAAAAAAAAAACTTTTTAAACGTTTACGCAGAGAGCATCTTGTTTACGAGGCATGCCCCAATAAAATCCTAAAATTAGGTTTTAAAATGTAATTGTGAGAGTTAGGCATAGAAATGCTATGAGGTTATCTATTTACAAATAAGTCAGGCTTCTACATTTGTCCTAATGCAACCTTTCACACAGAGATCATTAAGTGTAAAACACAGGGCTTTCTAAATAAGACTCCCTATTGCATTGCAGTTTGAGCTGTTCCAGTCTGTACCTTTATTATGTCCACTTTCTCTCTCTCTCTCTGGTTTGACTAAAGTCTTAGTAAAAATCAGGATTAACTTAAACCACTTTGTAACGGAAGTCTTGTTTCCTCCCTGAATCAGACGTGCCCCCCCCCCCCCATTATGGTTTACCGAGTAAACCAAGGCCTTCCGTTTCAAACAGGGTTGCTGAAAGGTGGGTAACCACTGGAAACAAGCTCCTCCATCTTAGGGTGGGTTTCCCCCAGTGTAGTGGATTTACATAAAAAAAACAATCCTGTTGTGTCTGCTTATAGGAGTATTTACATCCACAGGCTTCAACCTAACACCAGTACAGTCTACAGGTCAGTCACTATCATTTGGAATGCCACAGGATTACATCACCATGATCCAATAGGCAGTGCTTTGATGAAGCCAAACCCAGACAAGTATTTCCTGTCAGGCAAACGTTTATTACAATTGTTCTGTACAATTAAAAGTGAAGGTCCCTTAACAACTCCTATAGACCATGTAACAACCTGAATTCAATACTTAAAATGTATCATCTCACTTCAAAGATTTCAGCTTAAGAAAAATGTCCTCCTTTTACTACTTCCGATTGACAACACAAACAAGCTTTTTTCATTGGCTCAGGCCTTTCTAGCTCAAAAGACCAGGAAAACGTGAAATACAAAATGATCCTTCTCAATAATGAATTAATACGGCAGCACTTTACTCATAACTGCAGTGGCTGTGATAAATTCAGGCAGATGTAATTATGGGTTAGATTGCCATACTTGCTTGGAAATCACGCAGCACCTAACAGCTTTAGTTTAAACTTCTTTGCTTGTAAACAGGGTAGTTCAACCTATAGTAATAGTCAGGGATATTAACAAAAATCCTGCACTTTTATTACAAATGCTACACACATTAAACAGCATTCGCAGGGAGAAGCTGACATAAAACCAGCGTCACGTTTCAAGAGAATAAACCTGGGGAAATAAACGAATACTGGAAGATAGAAGACCACAGCAAGTGGTACAGAGTGCCACAAACAGGACAAGTACAAGGTGGCTATTAACAGTACTGTAATTTGATCCATCAAGATGATATTTAAGTAGCAGGAGATAAAAAAGTGTGTTCTGTATACTTACCCATGCAGGCATGTTGAGCGCCTTTAGTCCTTCTGTAATGACATGTCGTTCGTTGTCCAAAAAACCCATAGCTGCAGCAAAACGGGCCAATTTGCTTGCTCTGTTTCTTTTCCACCACATCCACAGCATCAAGGCAAACAGGACCCAGCTGATGCTCAAGCCCAGGTACCCTACCAGGTACACGGGGAACAGGTAGAGGAACACCTTCCCGAAATATATGAGCATTTCCACTACAGCCTGGTTAACCGCACTCGATCCATTGCCGGAATCCTCAGTATTCGCAGGCGTTTCAGAAATTCTTGGCACACTCTGTGAAAAAGAAGTGCTCATGTTTCGATCTTCTTTCCTAGACTCACTCGCAGCTCTAATTTTTGCTAGATGTTTACCCGACCTTAAAATAAATAGATACAAAAAAAAAGAAACTGTCAAAAATGGGTCCACCCTCTGAAAACTGTGTACAAGATAAATAAATAGAAAAACAAACCCACGTTTGTTTCAACCCAGATGAACAACCCGTTTAATCACTCGGGCACAGATCATCATACTTTTTGTATTTGTGTATGAATTGCTTTCTGTCATTACTGCGATTGAAATGAATATTCTCTGCTCTTTACTGCATTTTAACTTCCCGATTTCACTGTTTTTTCGCTCGTAGTTCATTCCCTTGCCTCCCAACTCCAGGTGATTAAGTTTACACAAATTGCTGTCCTCCCTTCCACACCCTTTGATCAGTGCGCAAATGCGCTTTAGTGGTTTGGATTGGTTGGAGCGCCAGACCGAGCCTTACCTACACAGCTGGAAGTTATCAGGATGCAATGAATTTGACGCTCGCACACTATCACACCATGCACGCCTACTGACTCAACATTTGTCTCTGCGGAATGCAAAATACTGTTTATGGCAGAACGTTTTTGCCACGAGTTTAAATAATATGATTGCAGCGTGTTTATGGTCGCAGTGTCATTGCTTATGTCAGATTTATAGCCTGTACGCCTGCAAGCATTTCTGGATATAATTGTGCAGCCTCTAGTGGTGTGATTGCAAGCTGTATCCCGTGATAGTGATAATAATAATAATAATAATAATAATAATAATAATTTGGAATTGTCATTAATACCTTATACAGTTTATCAAATCACCAAGCTCTCGTAATACTGTCATTTGCATTGACTGTTCTTTATAAGCAACCATAAAAATACACTGCAGCAAACCTCAGTTCCAGCCTCACACAGCGGGGCAATCCACAGAGGCGCGAACCAGGGACCTCTCCTACTAAAGCATAGCGCCGATACCGCTGTACAAGGAGCCTTGACTCACAAAATGAACCAGTCTGACTGCTTTGTATTACAATTACTGAAATACTATTGTGTAATTCTAGGTCTCTTAAGGTGCTTTGACTACGAGTTCAGGAACTGCTTTTCCATTCTAGATTCCTGCAATAGACATATATAATGTAAGTCTTTATATTAATAAACGGTAGCACCATCTAGTGCACTACATTGTATTGCCTGTGGTTGTGTGTGTCTGTGTGTGTGTGTGTGGTTGGCAACTAGAACTGAAGAGCAGCTCCTAAACTCAGGTTTTGAGAAATTGCAATTAGATTCACTTACGCTACGCACCCACACTGCAGTTGGCTTGCCAACCGTATTTACAAACGACACTCGCTGCGGTTGTTTGTTGTACACACACACCTTTCATTACTGAAGTGAGTGCACTCCCTGTTTAAACAAACCACTGAACTCGGCCCATCATTACAGGCCGGTCGTGAGGTTCATTTCAGTTCAAACACGACCACCAAAATATTACGTATGGGATATGCCTGTCTATTGGTAGGTCTTCACTGAGCTCTCCATACCAGAGCTGCCCATAGGCCCTTTCCTGGTTGACAACCCCGCCTACTGAGGAGTTAAAACCGGCATTCCACAGAAATCCTTTCTCTTTTTGCTTCTCAAGACGGTAAGGTAAGACTTTTGTGTTGAACTGAGCATTTTGTGTAAAGAGCTTCTGAGTCGATTGCAGTTCCCCTGCATTCGTGCTGAAAGCCGGCTTGCCGCTTTCCTGGAATCAGTGGCTCCAAAACTGAAGCCTCGATTTTTTCCTCCATTTTTCAGCAGCCTGCTTGCTTGCTTTGCAGGCTGCCTTTCCTTACTGTTTGTCATGTGTGACAGACTGCCTGTGCAGTACTGATTTATAGGACTGCCTGTGTATGTCTTTTCAGTCTACACTCTTGGGAGAACACAGTTCCTCTAGGCTAGGCCTCCCTGCATCCCTGATGTCGAGTGATTCCACCAGCAGCAGTCTGGGTAGCTGGACTGGGCCTTGTTTGTTTTGATTGTCACTGCACGTCCTCCTGTCTGACCATTGTGTCTCCCTTGAGTACGCTGCACGCTGTTAGGGTAGGCACCGCTGTAGATCTGCCCCCCATGCTTCAGTACCTCAGTGCACGCTCAGCCCCTGGTACTTCAGTGCCTCGTTGCACACGGTGCACGCAGTACTCAATGCACACGATGTTTAGCGCCTTCGGTGCTTGGTACAACTGGTGCACGCGGTGGTCACAGTACTCTCTGGCACCCGGAACTATGGGTCTGGCCCCTGAACGGGACTGCAGGTCAGCCCTAGGGCTATCAGACGTGGTTGTGGGTACGTTGCAGAATGCTAGGGTGGATTCCACTAGGTCGTTGTATGCCTACAAGTGGAAGTAATTTCAGAATTGGTGTCTGACTAGAGGTCATGACCCAATCTCTTGCCCCATGCCAGTTATCTTACAGTTTCTGTAAGAACTACTTGATGGTGGTATGTCACCTTTGCACATTGAAGGTGCATTTAGTGGTTATTTCTACACGCCATGCCCCTGTAGATTCGATATGTCCAGGCTATCTGGCTATCTGCTTTCTTAAAGGCACTCGGTGGTTATGCTCTCCCAGGAGGACCGTTCTCCCCTAATGGAGCCTTGACATTGTACTGGGAGCTTTCACAAAGGCCCCGTTTGAGCCCATATACTCCATAGAGTTCAAGTATCAGTCTATGAAGACAGCCTTCCTCTTGGCTATCGCCTCCGCTAAGCGGGTCAGTGAGCTACAGGTGCTGTCTTTGGGACGATGGCAGCAGGGTGTCACTGCATGCAAACCCTGCCTTCCTCTCCAAGGTGATCACACCGTTCCACATGAATCAGTCTGTGGAACTGGAGTCATTCCACCCACCTCTGTTTTCTTTGGAGGAGGATAGGAGATTGATACGTGTTAGCCGTTTGGTGGTTTACAAACACAGACAGTTATTAACAGACACAAACAAACAAAGCACTCACGAATATATTTTAAACACAGTTTTCTCTGGGTCTCTCGCGGTCCTTCCAGTCTCTAACACAAAACCAAGAGAAGGAGTAGATTGAGATTCTTTGGCCCCTTTTATGCCATCACGCATGACCCCTTGGTAAACGCGTGCAGCAGTCTCTACAATCTGCAGCTGCTACGTCGTGTCCCTTCCAGGTCAATAACTTCTTGCAACGGAGTCTCACCTTTTTCCAGGCTGACCGACTTCCTGACCCTGGAAACGAACTGTCGGGCCAGCCTGTCCAAAGGACCCTACTTTCGCTGCTTTGAGCCCTCACAGGTCGGGAGGGAGATTTACAACTAAGATTCATTATATTTCTGTCACAGTCATACTGACCAACTCTTTGTCTGTCACGGTATACAGCCCCTAGGACAGCCCCTCTTGAAGCAGTGACTGTCGCACTGGATTGTGGACACAGTCTCGATTGCATATGACAGTGCCGGCTTGCCCCCACCTGGGAAGGTAGCCGCACATTCTACCAGAGGGTTAGCTACATCTTGTGCCCTCTTTAGAGGGGCCTCACTGTCCGATATCTGTACTGCGGCTAGCTGGGCATACCACATACTTTCTCCATGTCCTTAATGTGGTAGACACTTCACTGCCTTCATTAGGCACGAGGGTCCTTGAGGTCGCACGCTTGCACTGCTAACATTGGTTAGGCGGTTCTGGTATACATTTCCCATGCGTAATGTTGGTGGTGGTCGTCTTCGACTTGAAAGGGAATGTTAGGTTACTTACCGTAACCCAGGTTCCCTGAAAGAGAAGACGACCAACAACCGCAAAGTCACATTGGTCGTCCTCACGGGTTCTATGCAAAAAGAGAAATGGCTTCTGTGGAATGATGGTTTTAACCCCTCTGTAGGCGGGAGCTCGGTGAATACCAATAGGCAGCCCATACGTAAAGTTTTGGTGGTCGTCTTCACTTTCAGGGAACCAGGGTTACGGTAAGTAACCAAACGTTTTGTGACATAACATGGAGGCTGTTTTATTTATGCTTTTGGAAGAAAGTGCTGTACGTAATCGAGCGAGAGCTCGTCAAGCACAGCTGTGCTCTTTTCTGCAAAACCAGAGGAGATGCCGTTTTGCCTTTTCTGCACTGCTAAATACAGTGGTGACTATCTGCAGTACCATGATGGTAGATTGAAATATTTGACGACCTTCGGACCAGAATGCTAGTAGGAACGACTTGAGTGGTTTCCAAATGACTGGATTGAAAATGTACGCAAGTCTAAGGAGTCGTATATGCGTCTTTGTCGTTTACTGAGACATTTTCTGGAGTGCCAAAACACACGGATGAGATGTTCGGTATCGGTGGAAAAACGAGCTGCGGTCGCGCTGTTGCGTTTGGGGATACGAATTGAACCATATTATTTTATTTAAGTTGCAAAACCAAAAAAATATGTATTTTCTTATAACAAAATATTATACAACTGTACTTTGATTAAGTAAAAAAAAAAGTGTACTATATGTATGCACTATTTACGATTGTTAGTGCGCATTAACTAACCAAACTGTATTAATAATAACCGCACTCGATTCTTGTTCCGAACAGGATTAACTAGTGCGGTTGTCACTGCCCTTTGTAACCGAACTGTGTGTGTATACATGTGTATATATGTGAACTCACAACCGCATAGAGCCTGTGTGTATACGTAGCCTTAGAATGACTGTAGTGTAAATCAAACGTGAAGCAGGCAGTAAAAAACTAATGCAGTCCAAGTTGAAGCTATTTTCTCTTTAAGGAACATATTCAGTAGATTAGCAGTTGTGGAAACAGAACCTTGTCATAGTTGGACAATATATTGTTGTAATAAGCACTGTAAACTTCAGCCAGTACATAGCTGTATTATGATTTGGCACCACAGTACATAGTTAGATTTCAGATGATCCAGGTTTGCTGCTGTGTTAGGTTCCTGACTCACTGATTTGGTTAAATAAATAAACTGTCCTTATGCTCCCCCTAGCGGCAGTATTTCATGAGAATTTCCAACACTTTACACAGAGATGTCCCTAAGTTAATAAGGGAATTTCTAGGTATAACACAAATAGATACTGCAGTACTGTATGCGATTTAGACAATAGTACAAATTCACTAAGCTTTTGACATGATAGTGGAGATGATAGGAATTTGGGAAATGCATTGGGTTTTATTCCCCACATTGTAGGGTCAAATACATGAGTACTCAAATCATTATTTGAATAGTTTATACTTTATACTGATACCTTATACAAATATTGATTACTTGTAATGGCAGCATATTGTTAATTTCACACACACACACACACACACACACACACACACACACACACATATATATATATATATATATATATAAATAAATCACATTAAACAGATTTGCAATCAAATTATGAGAAAAAGGGGACAAATACGAGGAAGTCAGATTAGCGTAGTCTCGAACGTTATAGGACTAGCTTGGTCCACTTAAAGTGGATATTTTTTATTTATTTATTTTTACCTAAAGCATCTTGTTTGGTAAGCTGCAATCAGTACTAAACTTGATCTCGTTTAAAGGATGATCCCAGTGATCTAATCCACCTTGGATAAACTGCAATTGGGATTAGAAATGGTACTAACATTTGGTACACTGCAATTGACCCTGATTGTCTATATCATGTTTGTCTGAGTAGATGAAACACTAGTCATTATAAAGTGTCATTGTTTCTTTGATAATAACACTGGTTGTTCATTGACCAGGTTTAGTTAAGCAATGAACCTGCTGTTCCCTTAATAATAAACCTGTAGGTACTGAGCATCATTCAGAAACATGTTTTACCCACTAGATAAAAGACCAGAGGAAATCTTTAACAGTGGAAAGGAAATACTACACATTCATACATAAACATATGTTTAACTAGAAAACTAAACCAATGGTGTTTGTTCAGTTTGTCAGAATATGAAAGAAACTGTAAATGTAAATTTAATTTAAAGTTAATAAATAAATTCCTCCCCAACATGCTGAATATCCATCTAAACCACACCTGCTGTTCTATCTTGTACCTGACAAGTATTAAGTTTTGCACTAATTTACATGCATTTCTATCCAGAACATGAATATTAATTTCTCACAAAGAGGCACTTTAAAATTGGTACTCATTATTTGGCACAGATTTAGTAGAACTGTATATCTTTTTTCATTGAACAACAAAGAGGTCAATAAAATGTATCGTTTTATGACACCCATCATTTTCCTGTTCAAGGCCAGCACTCAGTTATATTTAGAATTTTGCAATCACAAGGTTGTGTTCCGAATGTGCCTCCCTATGATGGAGGGTTTGACTGAATAGATATTGAATTGAACCCAAGTATTAAAAAAAAAAAAAAAAAAAAAACCATTTATGTAATTGATTAACCAAGTGTGTTGTATCTGGGAGCAGGCAATTGAAACACGCTCCAGCAGGAGATTCAGTGGACATTCAATCATACACCCCAGTCTGCAGTACTGGTATTATGTATAAACAGTGTACTTTTGTACTTTGAAGACAAAGAGATGGACATGTGAACTTTGAAGACAAAGAGATGGACTTGTGATCATATAAATCTAGACCTGTGGAGCATGGAGGCACTACAATGAAAAAGGTTTGCAGGTTTCAATTATAACTGTTCAGCTCAGAAGAATATTTATCTTTCAGTTGTAGTTTAGTGTTTTATAATACATGGTGTTATCGACAGTCACAGTAATAATACAAACGTACATGCTGCTATAAATCACACTGAGCATTCATGAGAGCTATTGTAAGCAGTACAGCTTTTTAATTTGTTTTATTATTCTTATGATCAACAGCTAGATGGGGCTCAAACTATAGAAAACAGACTACAATATATGGACAATTAAAAAAAAAAAAAAAAAAAAAAAAAAAAAAAACTTTAAAAGGCCAAGTTTTTTTTTTTAATAATCCCTTTATAGTAAGCAATGATGCAAGACAATATACAGCATGTATTACAGCTATATATTGTATAAAAACTGCTGCTGAATAAGTTTAATCAAAAACATGTATTAAAACAGTAATGTAAACAAATGCCTATTTAAATATGACAGCTAATATATAAACACTCAATCAGTTACATTTTCCTCAGTAATTTTGAATGTAATATTTTATAATCTGCTATAAAAAGACACATTAAGAAAAAGTGATATTAGCATTAAACAACCTTTAGTCAGTATTGCAGTAAGACATCAGCCAGTCATATATTTCATCTTTTCCATCAGGCCTGGCCACCAACTTCAGTTGCTTCAGCTGAGTTTTAACTTTTGTTCCAAGTTTATTGTTCTGGGATTGTAGATATTGCTCCAGTTGCTGTTCTCTTACATCTCTGTAAAACAAAATGCATACAATGAAATACAACAAGAACAACAACTAAAAATGTGAGTTTAAATTGTAGTTATCTTACTGATCAGAGCGTTGCCTGGGAGAACATTGCTTTGCATCCTTTGTCTTAAAATAAGAGAGTGTTAAACTTACACAATTCCTTCATTTGAAAACAGCACTTTTTTTTTTAATGATTCCATTGAGAAAACAGGAATTTAAGGGGTCGGATCACATTTGGACATGCCATTTTGCTGTGTTCCAAATCTAACAAAATCGAAACACGATCTAGAATTTTCATGATGAGAAGAATACCTTGTGAAACATGTGCCTTGCTCCTCAATAGTTGATCAGCTTTGAGCTGCACACCTTGCTGTTTGCTGCGAACACTGCTGATGTTCCAGACACAAAGGATTCAAAACCAAATATGCGAACTTTTTAATCATGTAGACATGTGGGATTGTTTTGGGGAATTATGTACTGCTGACAATCATAGAGTATTGTAATACAAACTTCCCTTTTTCACACTTCTGTAAACTCATAGAATTCATAATTGGTTTGTTGGCACTGAAACACAAGTCCAAAAGTGTAGGTAAAATCTGTGGATGTTTTTAAGCGTTGTTGTTTTAAAAAATACTGTAAATATTACTGATAACTGACATCCTCTAAACTGGTATCATAAATTGAATTTATATACTAAACAAAGGCACTTAAATAATTTTGATTAGGGTGTAATGATAAACGCAAACTTATTGAAAGATCAATCCACAATAACCAACACAGTCCCTAATAGAAATCAGCATCAGTGCTTATGCTGCATGACTTGCTGTACAATACAAATGTAAATGATTAGTCACTTCTACAAATACACTTATGCAGTACATGTATTCATTATGCTAATCTGGATATAGGTTCATTGGCATATATTGTTGTCTGTATAGGAGTTTTGCTTTATAGACATGTACTGATGAAAAAAAAAAAAGGTTTCTCAAAAAACAGCAAGAACATTTCATTTTGTTTTATAAGTCATTGCCAGACGATCTTTGCATATTTTTGGTAAATATACTGTAGTACCTACAGGGAGGAAAGAAGACCCTACTTGTATAGCAGGTTGAGCAATTCCATGTTTTATCGTGAACTTAATTAGGCTCATCATGGTTAAGATAGAGTGCCGTCTAATTAAGCTCACAGTAAAACTCTGAGGAATACGAGTGTCATTTCCATCCCTGGCCCACCTTCTGGCTCAGCTTTCAGGTTTTAAACAAATATATCAAGGGCCACTCCTTTCTCACTGATGGTTTTCCTCATTCATTTTTTGTTATTACAATCAGGCAAAGACTGTATTTTGGGAAGGAGAGAAGAAAACAAAGCCACCTGTCTATGGACAGTATAATTATGTGGTGAAAAGAGATGTACAACAATAAGCTGTGCTTTACTTTTCCACTGATGCACCTCATTCTTCACTATTCAATTTAAAGTCCTGGTAACCATAATATTATCATTTGTATCTAAGGCCCTTGCTTAAGGGAATTCAATTGTTATTAACTAGATTCCAATAAAAATAAGAAAGAACATGTTTTTTTTTTGTATTATCCACGATAAGTTTACAGTGTTACAAAGCCGGATTCAACATTTCTATCTCATTATGTTGTTACTGTTTGAGCATAGATCACCAAGTCTGAATCTGTGGAAAACAAAACTGAAACCCCTTCCTGGGGTCCCACTGAAGCTTTCTAAACAAATTACCTCTCGTCTTTTGCTGATCTATCTTTAAGCTGTTCTGTTGTTGGTAGGCTTTCAATCATTGGAAACTCAGCCTTCAGCATCTCAGGTGTGAGAGAAATCCCTTCACTGTCATGCCTGCCACACACGAAGAACAAGAGAACAACCAATTGAACCAAGTAAGTCCACAGTGGCTAACAATATCACATGTTAGCTTTAGTTGTTTATAAAATGACAAGAAAACTGTTCACTTGGGGGTGTGTTAAAAAAATAAATCAGCACCTGCATTATTCCCCTGTCCTGTGGCAATATTCAATCAACATTTAGAAATACTAAAATAAACTAAATTAATTCAATAATAAACATTTTAGACTATAGAGTGTCTTCATTTCTAAATGTAGCATTCATTGAGTGTTTTGTAGTTATGGACAGCATTCAATCAAACTTTTCGAATTCATTTTAGAAAAAACAAACAAAAAAGATCTGGAATTTATCGAAGCTGTAAAACAATACACATCCATATTTTTTATTTAGGTAATTTGCTTACATGGCCTCTGTGACGGAAAAATGAGTTCTGGTGATGAATCTTCCTCCCAACCTGTGAGGGCGCTAAAGAACGAGAGGAGAAGTATCTGGAAGGGCTGGCCTGACAGTTCGTTTCCGGGTCAGGGAAGTGGGTCAGCCTGGAGTGAAGCGCGACTCTGTTGTAAGACCGTATTGATTTGAAAGGTAAACGAGAGGCAGCTGCAAGTAATAAGGCAGCTGCAACCGTTTATCACGATATCATGCGGGATTACATATAGGGGCCAGGGTAACGCTGATCTTCTCCTTCGTTTGGGTTAAACGAGTGGAGAGAGAGAAGGACTGAGAGAGGAGCTCTCAGAGTGGATTGTGTTCGTGTAACTGTCTGTTTTTGTATTCAGCACTAGACAGTTAACGCACATCTCCAGAGCTGTCGAAAGGAGAGCACTATCCGGAGCACCACTGCACTGAGCACCTGCACGTTTTCGATCACCCAGGACTGGTGACCGTACCGTTGTTTTTGTTCAGGACTGTGCCCTTGTTTTCATTATCCCCGTGCTTTACACATTGTTGTGTATTGCCGGGGATTTATTATTTTTGACGGTCGCCAGGCCTGGAAAAGAGCAATAAAGCACTTATTCACTGAATCACTGTTGTCTGTTCATCACTCCTGCACCGCATCACCGCGACATCTGTTCCCCTTACCAACCACTTTGCCACAGCCTCCAATACATCTTCTTCGATGTCTTCTGCTAAGCCATCCAGTGCTGGAGGGACTGCAGTAGGAAGTAAATCTGTGCCAAAAGGGTCTGATCTAAAGTATATATAAAAAAAAAATCAAAAATTAAAATCAACACCTTGTCCCAATAAATCATTATCAACTGGAGAGAATCCTATGTGTTTACTTCATAGTCATAACATAGTGAAATGATGGACATCAACTAAAAGGCGGTAATAAAACAGTTAAAAGAGTTTTAGACAAAATACAGCTTTGGGGTTGAGTAATGTATAGGTTGCATTGGAATCTGTGTATCTTGTCCTGCTATACCTTCTAGATTTTTATTTGTATGTGTATGTAAAAAAATGACCCTTGTTTTGACAGTGACTTCTTAATTGTATAATCACAAGCCTGAACTTGAAAAGTGTTAGCTTTGAAAAAGAACAAGTATAATTAGCCAAGGTTCCATTTGAATTGATTATCTGTCTTCAGCACTTACCTCCATTCAGTTAACACAGCAGAAAGAAATGCTAACAGTATATTATGTGCGGAACGTCACATTTATCAAACTACAGTGGAGCACAACAAAGGCTGATGTGTGGCTAACTACTAGAAGCGTAATCAAAGTACATGCATTTGTACTGAGTAACTGGCTCAATGAAAGCTTCCATAATTAAACAAGATCAATCATCAAGGGGCAAGTCAGTGAAGACTGAATTCCAGCATGCTTACTCTTGAGGTGTCCATGAGCTGCTCAAGGTTGCAGTTAGAGACAAAGCAGCAAGAGATGCCAACGGAAACTTCTTCCACGCCATTACACCGCAAATCACCTCCTGGTTTAACAGGAGTCATTTAGTCAGATTCCTTGAGTACTGTACCAGTGCTGTACTTACAGTGTATACGTCAAATGTCAAAACTAGTCTGTTGTTAACTTAGTGAAGTGATGTCATGCACTCTGCTCCTGTATAGCTAAATCACAAAAAAAGAGTCATTCAGAACATTTCATATAAATATGAATTAATGGACTGAAGGCCCTTCAATGTAGATTTAAATACTGTTAGTACAATGAGCTTGTTCTTCTCAGCTCATCAGGAAGATAGGACTGATAACCACTTTACAGGAAGAGTGAATCAAGGGATGTGTGATTCAGAATTGAGTGAATTCAATGCTCTATCGTATAACCACTGTTTTAAATCATTAGGTTACACTTTAAGGTGTAAGCTGTATCAGTGCTTCTATGTCTGTTCTTGTATGAAGCAATATAAATACTTTTCGTCTGGGTGTTTTGTTTGTATGTACTGTATGTGTGCATGTGCTGAAACTGTCATAAAAGATAAAAAAACAAATTATTTGTGTCATGTGTATATCATATGCTCTTAATAAATACATACTAATGTAGTTTGTATCATTTTCTTTGGTATTTGATATTTAAATACTGTACAAACATAAAAGCTTTCATTCCATGCACTGAACTTTCAGTAGGAATATTAAACAATATTTAATATGTAAATGGAAGTAAAGGTATTTGTATAAGCTGTTTAAGTAGCTACCCAAGCACAGCAGTGTTTTCTGTATATCCTACTGAACTGTTTAAAAAATTCCTTTTATGCAATTTGTGTACTCCATGATTTTTTTAGGATATCATTCTTATAAATGCTCACAGAACCCTTGTCTGAAAAAGTCAGTTGTAAGCCTAGCTCATCTTTTAAACATCACTCATTGTCTCAACCAATCAGGTTGCAAGTAGAATGGCTACAGGGCTTTCATACACAATGGTGTCTATTCAACTGATTTAAATGGTAGCAGATCTAAGACAGAAATACACTAAAGAGATGTAATTATATCTGTTATATCTTTTTCATAGCCTTGGTGCAGAAAGATCCTGAATAACACAAACGGTGTAATTATTTAGATTTGTATAACGTTTTGATTGGTTTCAGGATGATTAACTATTGCCCGTGGTCAATCACCTAGCTGGCAGCGGATAATAATGCATAAATTAGATCATACCAGCTCACGTTTGACTCAAATAAAAGTGGTTTAAATATTTACCTCTTGATCAAGAAATTTCTTCTGTGTGCTGGGAACATTAGCCCTTGCTGCAGCATCCTTGATGACAGTGTATCTTGGGACTGGGCACAGGTGAAATTCAAGGTCAGTTTCTAAGTAGGAGAGGGGCTGCTTAAATGCATAAAGACCAGGAGCAGGGTTCTGCAAAAATAAAAAATAATAAAAAAAAAGAACAGGTTGTCATCATTATTAAATAAGCTTCAACCTAAAAAGAATAGTTCATCATTGAGAGTCAGAATTGCTTTGTATATTATTGCGTACAATGTTGTCTCCAATATAGTGTAAGACTTTTACAAGCTTGTATTTAGTTTCAAAACAAAATACCCAAGTTACATAAATCCACAATTACTATACATTTAGAGAATAATGAACACTGTTTTAAGAAAGATTTTTGTATGTTATATACAACAAGTTGGGAAATTGTCATTTTACAAATGTAGTTTACAAGAGGTATTCTTTTATAAGTGTTATGTACAACAAATGATGGTAAACCAGACCCTTTTTTTTGTGCCTTTTTTAGCCCGTCATCAACATTCCCACAAACAAAGGTGACCAATAGTATATCAAGAAATCCCAAAACAACCTCCCCCAAACGTACCCAGCAATGGCTTTAGTTAGTGTCTGTTGTTATAGCATTAAAGATTAAATGAAGAAAAAAAAAACCCAATTTATTTTTCACTTATGAAAATCTTTAGAAGATGGCACTCAGGGGATCTCAGTAGAGCTTCAGGTGGGGTTAATGATAGAGCAGCAGAAGCGTTTTTCTCCCATTCCAGGATCTGCTCTTCCTCTAGGTCAGCTAACTGGGTTGCAGAAGAAGGCAAGGTCGCTGCTGGGATCAGCTCATCCTAGAAAAAAAGAAAGCAAACATGTAAATATTTGTCTGTAAGATTTACAGAGGGTGCGTGCCCTTATAAAAACACAATACGCACCATACATTTTGGTCAACAAGCCGTTTACTTTTTTGAAGTTGTAGGTAATAAACACAATGATGGCGTATACAGTAAATCAGCACATAGATTGGATGAAAAATCACTACTGTGTATGAAATAACCTTTACTCAACTGCTTAAAAATGTTTTTAGCCAAAGTATACAGATAGTAGTATATCCAAATATTTGTGTTAATTGTGTAGGTTATCTTTTACTTGCCTACTACATTTGTTTGGGTAGGACTTGTTTAAGCTCAACAGCTCTTTCAGGGTTCACATACTATGATGTAATTGAGATAGAAGGGTAATTATAGCATAATCTAAACATTTGGTTTTCAAAAACACAACGTGGGATGTTTAGTTTTGTGACTGGTAAAATACTGTCTGTGTGGAAGAATAGGCCAAGCTCTGGGATACTTATGAATGTCAACAACGCCATAAAATAGCTTCAGAGGAGCACTGAAAAAAAAAAACAATCTGAATTATCTGCAAGTGCCTCTTGTCTGTCATATTTGCCCCTTGTCTGATTGTTCCTGTCAGTTGTTTGTAAACTTTCCTTTGGCTTCTAATGTGAAGATGTAAGTGTTGTCTGTATGGTCTTTTTTTCTTTTTTTCTTTTTTTTTTTACTGCATTGTATACTCTTACTGCATTGAGTTTTTGCTACATAATATAATTAAGCAACAACAGCAGGGGCTGTAGGATAAGAAAAGGTACAAGTGTTACGAACAACGTAATCTTTCAAATGAAAAGCCAACAATTTCATAAAGAACTTAACACATTTAAATAGCAGCATATATATTAATACAGGTTGGTGCGTATTCTCATTAAAAATCACACTAAACAAATGTTTTCAGATCTCCAGGGACATACAGCTTTTTGATTTTAAGAGAAACGGCTAGCTTGGTTTACCTCAGCACCTGACCTAAGAAGCCGAGACAGTGTTTGGGGAACACAACTGGTTGATGCATCAAGGGCTGACTTTGTTTGATATCCCATCAGTTTGAAGTGCTGGGGAACCTAGTGTTTAATAAAATGTGAAAATGTACAAGAGAACACACACATCTCATTCAGATTTAGTTAGCTGAGAAGACCAGTAAAAGTTAACTTGTTTATAGATTTTCAACAGCTGTTTAAATCATTAAAATGGAACCACAATGCAATTGATTAATATTGTATTATTATTATTAAAACCAAATAATAATAATAATAATAATAATAATAATAATAATAATAACAGAAACATAAGAGCTTTTTAGGTCAAGGATTTAAAAATGATGGAAAGACAATCACAAACCTTTAAATTGTAGAATGGGACTACTGGTTTAAATTTTACTTCAGTTGGTTTGACAGGTACAGGTCCCAATGCGTGAGGAGCCTATGATTAGAAGAATGCTCTTATTAAGAAACATTTTAGACATTTGTAAATACAAGTTAGCCCCTAAACCAACCATTACAAAATATATTTTGTTAGTTTAACAGTGTCCTTCTAGAAAAACTTTTCCATGTCTTGCCAAACTATATTGGCCAACAGATGTGGGACATGTTCATCCCAAAGTCCACACTGGCTCAACAGATATCCTGGAACTTAAAGATATTGTACAAGATAAAAACAAATGGTCCTTGGTACCCTTAAAGAAGATTTGATATACAGTACATACTCAAAGCAAAGGCAAACGCAGTTATTTTTTTGCAGGTGGTTAACGCTATGGCATACAACTAAGGACAACTGGAATTTGCAAGATTACTTACAAGTTCATCAGTCTGGTTAGGAGGTGTGTAGATGGGAAAGGTGAAAGGAAGCATGTTTTCCAATGACAGTTTCATAAGGAATGGCTTATCTTCGACACCAACATCTGGAAAGACCATACTGGAAAAGCTGTCCTCTGATGAATGCAAATACAGTTTTTGTTAGACGTCTGTATTTTATTTATATCTTTTTTTAAAAATAACATTCTAAATGTTAATGGAGAATCAACATATTAGAAAATAAAATGTTTTGCGTCTGTATCACTTCTTATTAATTGAATAATTCTTTGGTTGAAACATTCCTTGCTTACCTGCTACTGTTGTTTTACTGGTCTGTCTTTTAATACTTTGAACTAGATCGTTTAACGAAAGCAGCCTGTTGTTCATCTGACAATGTAACAAGATCTAGGAAATTGAACTGAAACAATATTCAAAAAGACTGAAATGTACATTAATTAACATTATTTACACAGTTAAATATTGAGTACTCAAAGCTTACAAAGTTTATATGGCACTTACTGCAACAAACCTTTATAAAATATACAGGTTTTACCATTAGTATTTTTTTTTATACAGCATATCATTTTATGTATCATTTTATTTAAATTGTATGCGCAAAAACCTATTTTCTTTAACATGATGTTGAGTATTGATACATGTAGGATGCCCTTAGTCATACATTTTTATTGGAAACAATGTTAATGTTTACCAGAGTCCTCCTTTCTGCCGATTTATCCAAAATGGACTCTGGCAGGATAATAACTCAGGAGATGTTCTTTAATATGTTGCTATTAAGTCACATAGCATGGATCATAAGTCTTTATTCCTATATTTAGCAATGCCAAGTCTTTTTAGTGTGCAGGCTGACTGCTTACAGTACATAACTACCCTGCCATTAGTCATCATAACTGAAGCAAGATGGCTTTCACAGTTTGGCTTAGACATGCTTATGGTTCTCAGTCTGTATTTCTAAATATAACTTCCTCTGAAAAAATAAAGACAACTGTTTGGCATAAGGATACCAACACTAATAAATGTCTCCAGTAGGTGATAATTCCTCAGATGGTTTGTAAAAATGTATTAGAGAGTTATCGAATACTGAACAACGGGATGCGAAGAGTGATGTTTCTAAACAGTGAAGGAAGTGTGCCTTTTTTACATATCTGTTAAACCACGGCCATAGCTTGCATGTGCTTTATACAGTGACTTGCTTATGTGATAATTTGATTTTGACTGTTTTATAGACTTATTCGTTATGCCTCTCTAATAATAAACACGTGCATATAATTTGTAAGACCATGTTTAGCAAAATGCCATCTTATTATGCATATTCACAGTGCTGCCATTGTGCCCATAGTACATTATACAAGATGGTTTAATGTGAAAAAAAGACAGCAAAGATAGCTTCTACTTTTTCTGTGCTTTAGTGATCATAAAAGGTTATGTGCACATATTCATACATACAGGGTAATGGGTTGCCTGGTATTGAATAACATACATATGCGTTTTCAAAGCTGAATGTGAACTTGGTTGCTATAGTGTTTTCCTGAAAGAGAAACAGCACAAACACACACACAAAGAACACATAGCGGTGCATGCTATAAAGATACTATTTCTTTTAATTTACACTATAATAAAATCATCTGCACTAAACATTCATAATTGCACTTCATGTTGCAGTGCACATATATCAGTACATTGGCACCTGAGATTACAAAGGTTGAAGAGAGTTAAATATCCACTTTCTTCATAGGGCAAAAGTTAGGTAGAGCTGGACTTTAAGATCTATTTTATTTCTGGGTTTACTCTCTTAAGCTATCCAAGTAGAGGTAGATATGAATACACTTTGTTCAGAGAATGTGTCTACTAGAGGTATGTACAGATTCCATAAACATAGACTCTGAACTGATAATAATTACTTAAGGTGAACTTGAGGAGGTTCCAGTCTTTGTTTAATTTGTGGGTAAATAAAATAGCACCAGACTAGAGTACTAGTTATAATACAGAGTAAAAGCCTATATAATATATATATATATAAATTGTTCAATCTTTATATAAATATTATTATATATAAGAATATGGAGGTTCTCAACGAGAAAGTTAAGCTATAAATACGAAAGTACCACCAGATATCAACAATTACACCCCAATATCTACAGGTCCCCAACCTCAAGTCATTTTATTGTCTTGAAAGGAAAAATGAAAGGCACACTTAAATCATTTTGGAAAATAAACAATTAAATAAAATTCTGTTTTGGACTCCAGCGCTTTTAGAACTATAATGGTAACATACCTTTCGAGCGGCTTGTTGGAAATGGCTTAGGGCTCTGTGTCTCACTTCCCAGGGGTTGTTTGAATACACATTGAATTTTGGTATGGAGGTAGGAAACTGAAACACATTTTTTTAAAGGTAAAATAAAAACATCTAAATTATTTATGTATGTCTATATATGGTATGCATTTAAATAACATATGTACAGTTTACAAAGCTAACAATCTATATAACTTAGGCATGTGGTTCCCAAATTGTGTCAGGATCCAGAGGTGGGCAGTAGAACCCTACTTGGTTGGCCAAGGAAGAAAGATTACAAAAGGCTGTATAATTCAAATGACTGATTCTGTTAAATATTTATGCCCCATTAACAGCTAAAGGGAAACTAGTGGCAGTACAGTAGGGTCGTTTGACAGAGGAAAGACCTTTGTTATTTTGAATGAACACTTAACATTTGCGTTAATATTTGAACAAAAAGTATTACAATGGGCTTCTGTGCCAAATGGAGAGCAAAAAAAGTCTAAAAAAAAGATTCTAGGCTACACCAGTTATAATGCATGTGTGATATCTACATTGGTAGAATCAGGTATATTGAAAATATAATTTATTTTCAATACTAGGCAAAGTTGTTTACTCTATACTTGTTAACCAAGTGTGTTAAATTGGCTGCTCATTTACATAAAAGTGTATTTACCTGCCCCGCAGTTCGCAGAACTCGTCTGAATGATACCCAAGACTGGGTTCTTTCCAATTCTTTTTCTATAAATGGGTCCCCTCTTTTTATCTAAAAAAAAGAAAACATATCTATGCAGCTTATTATTTTAACATTATATACATCAAGTATAAAAAATGAGAAACAGAAAATATGTATTTACAAATGCATAAAGAGAATATGTATAAGACAGAGAGAAATGATTGACAAATATTCCAGTTACTGCTATCAAACAAAAATGCTGCCTGGATATGGTTAGAAAGCAAATATGTTCTTAAGCAAAGGAAACATTTACATTCATGTGTTCAGTTAAAACACTGTGTATGTTTTAAGCAGCCCCATTTTATTTTTTTAATTCAGGATGGCGCGTAGTAAATTTTAAGTGATCTATCATGACTGGGAAAGAGTCAAGATTCCAGAGGAAAACTATAACAAGAGAAGCTTGTGTAATGTCAAAGCAGAGTTATTTGTTTTTTTTTGTAGTAAGCAAATCATGGATCCCACAAAATGGTACTTGTGTCAATATAAACAACAGCTTGGGAACTGATAACGTATGACAGTGTTAAAAAAAAAAGAGAAAATAACTTTTAACACATCGTTCCAAGTTAAATGTTTAAATTGTTTATACAATAAATTAGCTAAACTATGAAAATATATAAAATCACCAGCTCCATATGTCGACATGTGTTTTTCTTTTCTCACTGAATGTACAGTAAATGGTTAGCATATAAGTTTAATTTACAATAATATACTTTTTATGATTTTTTTTTTTTTTTAATAAATGATCCAGGATAGCATTCGGTCACGTCATTCTCACCATCTCAGCTGATTGGCTCTTTTTTCCAGGACATCAAAACGAACCCTTTGCTCAAATGAGGGTTCTTTCATTTGTCTTGTTTTGTGCCCATCACTGGCATGGGACAGTGCTTAATGCAAGAATAATAGGATGAATAAAATATGGACACAGAAGACATCTGTGACACATATTTAACTAAGCTACTGGATCATTACAAATATTTTTAGACATTACTTTTAACGTTAGTAACTATGTTACTAAACATGTACACATTATTAGTAAGACAATAAAAAGCTTTATTGAACTTTCAGTGTGTAATAAAATATAATGCTATAGCTTGCTTAGTTAATGTTAATCATATACTTCAAAACAGGTAGACAATATTTAATTAAATACTGATACTCCTGCTCTTAATTCACATTACCTTCTTCCATGTCTTTAGTTCGTAGATTTCCTGGCTGTTCAATTAAAACTTTAGCCACGGAGTTATGATTTGATAAATCCACTGGAAGTTTCAGGTTCTGGTACACAATCTCCTACAATTAGTCAAAGGACAATGTTAGTGTCATCACCCCTTGAAAAGAGATACTGGATTTCATTATTTTAAAATTGCTGCTGTTCCATTACCATTGTTTTTCCAATAGATGGCACAGGTTTTAATTTTCTTTTTGCCCTGGATAAGTGTACCAGTGATATTTTCCAGGGATCAAGCTGCTGCTTTAATAAAGCGTCTTTTGTTTCCTCATCTTTGTTCTTGGTTCTGAAAAAAAAAAAAAAAAAAAAAAAAAAAAACACAAGGGATATTTTAAAAAGGTCTGCATCTTTGATATGTTCAGAGGTTAAAATAAATGTTAGTTAAATTTCCACTGAGCAACAACCTGCAATGGAACTTTATTGCGAGAACGATAATAGCTGTATACCAAACAATAAGACCAAACAGAGCAAAACATTATTTTGTTTTATTGTTGGTTTTTAATTTGTCTTATACCTTGTGAGACTGAAAAAAAGTAGTTTTTAAGTAACAGTGATAGTGATGGAAACTGTTACTTTTTATAATCTATATTTCTACTGCTAACAATTATAGCGATATATCTCTTCTGCAATTATTGAAAACATGATACATGCCATGTGATTAGCCTCTGGTGTTGACTCTCTCTGACACTGTAAAAGTCAGCAGAGAACAAAAGTTTTTGTAACCTTTGAACTGCGTTTTAAGTACGGGCCAGATATCGGCACCTAATCATATTAAAATTAATTTCAATCCAGCCTGTTATTTATTAACCTCTCAAAGCTGTAAACATGAGTGAAAACAGAGTTGTGGTAATTGATTGATTACAGCAACTTTCTCATGGGAACAGAAAAGAACAGATATTCAAATTCAAAGGCAGATGCAATGTTAAAGTTCAATTTTAATGAAAAGCTTACAGTATTTTCTTAAATAACACAATTAATATTTTCGGGGTTTCCTTGCAGTTTAGAAACTCAAAATTTTCACTCCATTGTTGTGATAATGTGGCATAGCATGTAGATATCACGCACAACCCTCATGTTATAGGAAGTGTGTGGCCAAAACATGGTACAAACTGAAAAGGGTGGGTAAATCGCTTTCTCACAATAAAAAGCCAAGCAAATCGACCAAACATAAAGGGTTTTTTTTTTTTTTTGTGTGGAAGCATGTCCAAAACTCACACCTTATGTTCACGAGGCTTCAGCAGTGAAGATTCTGCTTCTGTTCAAGCAACTTTCTAATATAACTGTGTAAGCACGCAAGGTGGACATTACATTTTTGTGCAGTATGGAATACAAAACACTTCTACTTTCATACTGCAACTTACATCTGTAGTATGCATGTGTGAAAGTTTTTGATAACTTTATGTAGCACATGTTCAGAAACATGGCTGTCTCTTGTGAAAAAGACAATATCTGATGAAAGTAGTACAGTGTATGACAACCTTCACTGATAAACCTTAAGACTTTCAATCACTGACTTCAATCAGAATGCTCCATTAGCAGGCAGTTCTACATGTTTTGTTATACATTAAATGTTTAGCTTAAGTTTCATCTTACATAGCATCTATCATTCACTGCCTCAAGTACAACTTTCAGCCCCCCAGAAGAAAATGAATCTTACCCTGCAGAGATGTGAGAAAAGGTAGGTTACTGTGAATCTTCTTGTGGGAGTCCGTCGTTTCTCTAACTTTCCTATAATCCCTCCAAAACGCGTAATACCTATGATAATCTCTTGTACTTCCACCAGAACTGTAACAAAGCTACCTTTTTTTTTCTTAAAGATCCAACGGAAATAAGTCTATATAAAACCCTGGCAGGAATTATGTTACTGATAGTATCCTGGAGGATTATTAAAAAGTATAAATCATATTATCACACATTTAACAATCTGATAAAAACAAAACAAAACAAACAAAAATAAAAGTGTTTATTTTGACCATCGATATCTCTAATCTTGAAATTAATGAAAGGTCTAAGAAAAACATTAATCAAATAACTTGACATGATGGAGAAGATCTAGTTATCTAAAACTAACCAACATTATTCTTGTTAGCGTCCTTCATCCTGATAATCAACGTTTAATTAAATTAAATATCTATACTACAATTCCAATTAAAGCACAGCATAATGACATCACTACTTTTGATTTTAAAGTGCATTTTGACCTAAAATATTTCTACTATGACAGTATAATTTAATCAACCAAAATATACAGCAAATACAATGCACTAAAAGAAAAAAGGGGACATAAATAAAACTGTAAAGCTTTAACTAAAATCTGAGGCATGTGCTATAACCCTGGATCACTTAAGGGCATTATATTGATGACTGAATCAAGGCAGCTGGCAGCCAGACTTATGCATGGATACACCAGACAGTTATTACTAAGTTATTTTCATTCTGTACATTGTAACAGCCTTCCAATAATTAGATGAACAGCAGTCATTAATATTAAGCAAGAATTATCTTGTCTAGAAAAACACAACTTATTGACACATATGACCTGAAGCAATGTAATGTTTTAATTCAAATTCCTTTTGAAACAGGCTGACTTTGAAATCGTGGTTTGTGTTTGTAATGCTCTTTCATATCGGGAGCTGGCCTTATAGAAAAATACAGCAAATATGGGTAGGGTCAGAAAACATGTATAACACATTAACAGTTCAACAACACATGCTTTTAACAACTGAACTACACATTTAATACTAAAAAATCAATATAAATTGTACTCCGAGAAAAACCTGTTGTTGGTCTTGCTGAACAGATAAAGGATTAGAAAGAAGTAGACTAGGGTTACCTTAGTGCAAGGCACGGAGATGATGTCCCAGTGAAGGTGCAGACATAAGGCTTTGAATTGAATTGTGAGATTACGAGCTGCATTGTTGTCTGTGCTGTTCCATACGCAAATGGGGTAAATGTACCATTTGCTGGTATGATTCCTAAGAAACATAAAACAGTGATTGATTTACCTTTTAACAGAATGATCAAAACAGCTCCTAAATATAGTGACTAGGAACTAATCTTTTAGGAAAAAAATATATATATATATATTGGGGGACATGTATCAAGATGGACCGACACAGACCAAATGGGCTACCTCAATTGAACAATAGGTAGATCATTTGGAGCTGCAATGACCCGGGTTGACTAAATGTCTTGACTTTATATTACTATTATACGATGGATAAAACCAACTATACATAAAGAAAAGGCTATAATTAACCAAATTTATTATACAACCAATACAAACAATTGTACACAATGAAATAGCCAGTAGCAAGCTATAATTCCATCTTCAGGGAGATCAAAAAGGATAACGCGGACCCTAAATACTCTCCTTCTCAGTATCTCCCTGTTTCTGGGTTATTCAGAAAGGTTAGGAGTCTGTACTCTCCGTTGTAAGAAATGCCCCTGAACATTCATGATATTACTAATTTCATGGAAATCATGTATTTGACTGCCTACTGTGAAAAATATGCATTTTATTTTCCTTATTGATTTCATACTTTTATCAAGTAGAAACAGTGCTACAGTAGCTGTACATGGTCCGGCTCAATGCCATGCATTTGGTTACTATGGCAACGGGGTCAAACAAATACCGGCTTCATGACTGTCGAATTCCTCATACTGTACAATGACATTTCTACATGCTACTAATGCGTGTATAAAGAGAAACACAAAAAATGTGGTTTTGTCATTTCAGGTTTGCAGTTAACGTTTCTCCCGTGTCTAACATTTTGGGAGTACAGGCAGCAAACTAGGCTACAAATTACACGGCCATTATAATTGATGTGCCAAGCTAAGTTTTAAATCACTCTTTGGGGATCTGGACTTTAAAAGAGATCTGATTTTGACAAGCAGCACTGGTCATTGTCATACAATGAAATGCTTCAGACTGCCTGTCTAAACAGCTACTGTAAGACTGAAAATATGGAGTACATCAGTTTGCTTAAATTAGCTCAGATGAAAAATTTAGTTTTGATTGTATTTTTTCCACTACATAATATACCATAAAACACCTAGAGCATAATGTGTAAAAGTTCTGGTTTGCATCAACCCTTGTTTACTGGGTTGGTAGGACTATATTTTTTATCTACAGCAGTGGCTCTTTCAAGCCATACTAATCCAGAGCTATGCTCTAAAACGTTCTTTAACTTTACTGCCATTATGTAATTGGTTAGATTCTGGACAGGTCAATCCAATGGACTGAAGACCTCACAAGTGAGTACCAAAAATAAAATCATTTTTCTAAACTGCTTTTAGATCCTCTTGTTTCATCATTATCTTGGTTTTATTATCTAGAGGATTGTAAATTGTTGAAAGACCATTCCATCAGGCAATACAATATATTATACACTCAATTCCCCAATCCTTCACTAAGGCAGATTATTAAAAACAAAAACAACAACAAAAAAAAAACAGTTTATTATTCTAGGCTGGCAAGCCACCAATTGTGCTTACAAACTTACAGTAATAAAATAAAATAATAAAAAAAAGATTTCTTGGCTTGACAACCTGATAGATATACATTCATCTTTACAGACGGTAGGCTTGCAATATGCTTTGCTTACAAACTAATAATTTAAGCTGAAGGATGAAGGATACATGCACAGTCTGTACTCAGATGTTCCATCTGTTACATCCATTTCACCTAATACTGTTTACTTAAATGACACAGTGCTTATGGCTTCGGTGTACAACAGGGAGCAGATGATCAAATTCTTCATTTATACCTGGAAAGATGCAGGACAGGTCAAAAAGTGAAACTGCCAGTCCAACACCCTACAATGGCTCATTTTCAGGTGACATGCTTTTTGATAAAACAACAACAAAAATAAAGAAACAAAAGAAATTGCTGGCAAATATGAACATATTGGCTCCTGAGCTATTTTTACTTCATTTTGAATTATATTTCAGCTAGTTAAAGTCATGCTCACACACAGAATGGGTTTTGTAATTTTTTAAATTTTGGGTTTGTAAGTGTAAGGAATCAAAACACTTCTTGACAGATGACATCCTTCATGTTGTATTGTCTACAGCTCTACGCATTAGACTGGGCTGTCAGAATGTTCCTAGCATAAGCAGCACAGTTTTTATCTTAACCATTGTATATCTGTTACCCGAAACACAAAAATTCAGCAAATGTGGATAAAGATATACCTTACCTGAAATGGTTCAATGGTAAAGGCTTTGTGAGGTTGAATACTGCTAATCTCAAACTCAAAGTCAATCAGACAGCTGCAGCTCAGCGGGATAACATGGGTCTTGCTGGAGGAGTAAAAATAAGAGTATGGTTTACTGTACAAGATGACAGAAAACTAAAATACAGCCAATTCTGGTATGGCTCAGAAAGAATAGGGCCAGGGTATCTAGAGTGTACAGCTCAAAAGCTTCCCTTTAGAACCTCTAGGCTTGCAATAGACAGCTTTGGCATTTTGACCATATTTGAAGATTTGCATTTTTTTTAGTACTTAGTAACTCGCTCATTTATTTCTCATGGATTGATTATAGAAGCTCTCTGGTAGTTTGAAAACATAGCATCAATCTTTCTATAGAAATCTACAATGTCAACTGAAACATTTTATGCTTGGGTTTTTAAGATTTACATGGCTTGGCACTAGTCAACTTCCTTATACAACCCCAAAACGTTGGGGCTCCAGGTGGTTAATGAAAGTAAGTTAGCAGACTTGGAAAGATTATTCCTTCTCTAAAAATATTTAGCACATACATTTAGAATAACTAATAACATTAAACTTTTTCATGAATATTGCTAAAGATGATGAATGTTAATTACATGTGTTACATGAAGACGCATGCTGGAAAGGTACAAATATATGGTTAACCTTGGTAAACTATAGCAAATGCATAGAGTACGCATAGTAAACACATGATAAAATGGGTTCTGTTTTGGTTGTGTTTACAGTAAGACTCCCAATGATGCAGAAAGAGACTATACATATTGTTTTCATTTCTGTTAATTACAAAGTGGCAAGGACCTCAGTGTTTTCAAAACAGAAGCTACCAGTTAGATACAGCTGCAGCTGACTACACTTTAACTAGACCTAAATGGAATTTGCACGCATTGTTAAACACTCATTACATTTTAATTACATGTTGCAAAGCAAATATCTATTAGGCTTTGCTATTTATTGGATTATTTTTACCCTTTGGAATCAGGGTTTTTTGTGCCTGTTAATCCCCTTGGCATAAAATAAATACATTAGAAAAATGAGATTTCACAATTTTATTAAGCTGCTGGCAGGCACATGGGCCATGTAAATAACAAGTATGTCATTTATCACGGCCATATAACCATGTATACACAGTTGCTAATACATGTCACATAAAGAATGAAAAGTGTAACATTGTTAATAAAACATTAAAGGGAAATTTTTTCCTTTCTTATGCCTATTATTTCACCATTTTTCTTTAGATTTTACATCACAGCTGTTTCCTTTCTGCGATCTAGTGTTGCTAATCCCTAAAGGCTCACCATCCAAAAAAAAGAGAGAAGAAAGAGAAGCAATCACAAATAGCAGTCCTAATGACTGGCAATTTTTTATGTGACAAAAAACATTTCACATGTATAAAGACAGCCAAAGGGATCAGCCACATAAATATGTGATATTTACAAAAGGTGCTAAGATTTACAAATTATCGGAGCTAATATGAACAAGAAATATTTGGAATTTCGAAATTATGACAGTTCGTTTAGAAAAAGAACAAATAACAGTTCTGAATATTTACATTAATGGATTACTTGGTTATTTATTTTTCTATGTAAGCGTTTTCCTATATCACTCATTTTCTACAAGACATATATTGACCTTATTACAAAAATCGAAGGCTTCAAGATACGAGTTAACCAAGAACAAATATAGATACAAATATCCAACAACAGAAGATATTTCTTCAAATACATTTAATGATGGGTTACTGAGTGGAGCATTTACAGCAGGCATTATTTTATATTACAGTTCTCCATCTCCACACTAACTAGTTATAGTATTAGAAAGCTTGCAACTTTCTCATATAAATTTATGCACTGAAAACATCTGAATTACTCCATCTGCTACATTTTGTCAGTAAACCTCCCTCATTCCAGTAGCAGCAATGACTCTTGCCTGATGGCCAATACACATAAATCTGTGCACTAAAACTGACAGTGTTTATCTGCAACACACGAAACCCAATATTGTCTTTTCTGGAACATATTTATCACATGCTGACATTGGAGATCATAAAATGTTACGCCAGGAGTCCTGTGCGAACCAGCAGCAGGGTATCAATCTCTGTCATAAAAACGTGTGTGCCTGCATAGCTTTGTAGTCTTCCTATGAGAAATAAAGCTTAGTCACCTGTTAACACATTACAATATCGTCCAAACTATATTGCAAAATAGTCAAAACAGGATGTGTCTCCTTTCAAAAAATGCATTAGATAATCAATACAAATATCAATAAATGTGTACATCTGTTATAAGAATAAATGTTGGGATTACTGTTACTACACTCTTCCACACAAATATAAAATGTAAAAACAGGGAAAGACAATAAATCAACTAAATTTGAGTGCTTATGGAGCGAGCCACCAGCTTCCTTCAAGTCCCTCGGAAGGCAGCGCCTGAACAACGTTCAATGTTCAGACCGGTGCAAGCTTTGGCCACCAACCCTTTCCGTTGTTCCTGGATTTTATGGAGGAGGTCAAGTTCTCCTAGCAGAGACCAGCCTCGGTGCTAAGCGTCTCCAAGAGCGCAGCTACCCTGGCCTCCTTGCAAGGTGCAGGAATGCTGGGACTGGACAGTTCCTGCCAGTGGATTCCACCATAGTGGCTCTGGTGCGAGCCCCACCCCAGTGGACGGCCTGTCCAAGGACCCTGCATGCCCTCATGCACAATGCAGACTCACTTGTTCGCACAACACCAACTGCAACACTGCACCTCAGACTCCTGGGTGCTCGCCACCGTACATACCGGTTACACACTGCAGTTTTGCACGGGACCTCCTCCCTTTCGAGGGGTATTGGTCACATCCATGAATGACCTTCTCCAGGTCTTGGCTCTCAGACAAAAAGTAGAAAAACTGCTTGTCAAAAAAACACATCCGTCTCGTAGAACATACCTCTCAAAGGGAGGGGTTCTACTCGAGCTACTTCTTGGTGCCAAAAAAGGACGCTGGTCTTTGCCCCATCCTAGACCTGAGACACCTCAACGGGTTCTTGAGGGAGAGGAGGTTACAGATGGTCACACATCGCCACATCCTCCAGTCTGTCCAGCCAGGTGACTGGTTTACAACATTGGACTTGAAGGATGTGCATTTTCATGTTCCTATCCATCCAGTGCACAGGAAATATCTACGCTTCGTCTTTCAGGGGAGCATCTTCGAGTTTTCTGTGCTGCCATTCGGCCTCTCCTTAGCCCCCAGCACATTTTTGAAGTGCATGGATACCATTCTAGCTCCCTTGCAGCTGCAAGGAATCAGGATGATGAATTACCTAGAGGACTGGTTGATCTGTTCCCAGTCCCAGGAAGGAGCAGTGGCCCACACAGTGATTGTGACACAGCATCTGTCGAGGCTGGGTCTCACCCTCAACGGTGCAAAAAGCCAACTAATTATGGTGGAAAGTATGGTCTACTTGGGTCTCTGGCTGGATTCCCTCATGATGCGAGCCTACCAGTCGGACAACAGAGTAGCTGCCATCCGCAACTGCCTGGCCCAGTTTCAACAAGGGTCCACAGTAAAATTGGTGTTGTGCCAAAAATTACCTGGTCTGATGGCCACAGCTTCAACAGCCACCTAACTGGGGTTACTCCACATGCTCCCGCTCCAGGTATGGCTCAATCCCTTTTGGCTACACCCCAAGTGCAACAGACACCGTTGGCTGACCATGTCTCGTCTATGCTGGGAAGCCCTACGCTGGTGGAGGAAACCCTTTCACCTAAGCGAAGGCATAAGAATGGGAGTGAATGTAATCGTCAAGTGATAAAGACAGATGTGTCCAACTTGGCGATTGGGGGGCAGTCTGGGTAGGCAGAGGAGTCTGAAGACCCTGGGCAGGCTGCTGGGCATCCCTGCACATAAATGTGCTGGAGCTGAGAGTGGTCCACCTCACACATCAACATTTCCTCCCTGTGCTCCAGGATAGACATGTCCTTGTCCTCATTGAAAACACGTCAGTAGTTGCATACGTGAACCAAGGGAGGGCTTTGGTCCCTGGGGTTACACCGCATAGCCTTTTGGCTGTTGGTCTGGGCACAGAGGCACTTCCTATCCCTCTGGGCTGTCCATCTCCCGGGAGTGGTGCACTGGGCAGCAACTGCACCTTCAGGTGGTGCAGCGCATTTGGGAACGCTTTGGGGAAGCCCAAGTAGATCTCTTTGCCACGGCAGAGACGACCCATAATTACGGTAGTAAACTTTTATAAGGGACAGACAATTATTTCTACACTTGTCCTTAAAAGACATAGAACTAAACACCCCAAAAAATAAATACATAAAAATGAAATTACATGGATTTTGTAACCTAGTGCAGTGGCATATCAATTACAAAGAGAAACTGGTTCCTCTATTTGTCTTCCGACATTACTTTTCCGATCTGTTGGACAAATTCAAATGTCGGTACAATCCTTTATGGAAATATAAATCAGGGAGGTAGATTAGGCTTTTCTGTCTTTCTCATCGAGGCAAGTCACCAAAACCACTCACATGCTTCACAATGCATGCATGCATTCATTCATTTATTTACTTTCATTTCAAATTACACACCATGTAAACAGATTCAAACAAAGAACAGAGCTCTTACACACTTTCTTTTTTTTATCATTGCAATCAGGATAAAATAAAATATTTGACTAATTTATGTTGCAATTCCAGTTTCTATTCCATGAAAGCAGGAACATTCTCACCTAACTTTCTGTATTCGTTTTATAATGGTTAAAACAGTAAACAAAGAAAAAAATTAAGATCAAGGACAATTATGACACCTGTTTCCTGCGTTACAAGTTACAAAGATTTACAGGAGGGTAAATTCTTATGTCGCAGAAGATAAATATCTGAACATGCTGTTTGCCTCACTGTGAGTGCGAGTCACTGATACAGCTTATCAGCACAGGAGAACACAGGATATAACTGATGACTACAACCAAGAAATAAAACATTTAAAGATGCAGCATTCCCTCAACCATGTTTAATGTTAAACTACAATCTAATGCCTTGGTAAACCTATAAACCTATAGTTGACAACAGGTTGACGATAGCAAATAGCTGACCTTCATGAAAGTCCAGGTTATTTATTTGAAAAGAAGCAAGGAACTTCAGAGATTTGTCAATCTGGTGGGAATACATGGCTCCCGTATATTGCAATATGCTTAATACTTTATCAATATACCTTATTTTAGACTTGCATGCTTGATGTCTTTTCAATATTTTCAACACAATTTACACCACACAAAATACATCATGTTGAGTTTTTATTTATTTATTTTTTGCAGTATCGTTGTTGTAAACAGCAATAATAAATCTAAAGGACACTGATTACTGTTAACATCTCCTAATCCCAAAGGAGGAAGCATCTTAAATTCTGATGCCATCTCCACAGTTTACACATTTTATAAAAATAAAAAAAAATCTTTATGGTCTGCTGTTTACAGATAATAACCGGCTGAGTGTTTATTCACCAACTGTTTGTGAGCTATCCCTTATCTTGTTTATTAGCAAGATTGTCTTTTTATAAACTTGTATCACGTATACCTTGACACGTACAAACTGACAGCAAACTGAGTTCTGAATCTTGATTTATTTATTTTTTGATTAAGAGGTGCACAAAAATATTGTCTTCTGCCATCAGAGATATTCAACCATACAGTACATGCTGTATTCACTTTTTGAATAGCTGTCTTTATGATGATTTGTATGGTTTAGAATAAAACAATAATGTCAAGACAAATATATAATAACTAGATAACAGTCTCTCAAGTGGATAAACTGATTTTATTAAAGTCTGAGACAGCTGAGGGAGACTTATCTCCAAGTACAATGAAGGCAGAAGAATGTGCCTGAACATATTACTAGGAGATAGTAGGTGTTTACTATTATCTAAGTGTGATTAGGTGTAAAAAAATAAATACAATTTTCACTGACTTGGTGTGCATCAATCAGGCTGGATATTACAGTAACTTATTTAGTAAATATATTATATGTAACTATGTAGGAATGGGTTTTAAGGTTGACTTTAGACAATGAAATAGAAATAATATTTAAACTAACTAAAAGAAAATATTGATTGGGTCAACATCCCAATATCCTATCGTTTGGAAAATCAATTTAAACACTGCCAGTTACTAGCAAATGCTACTGTGTGTTTAATGTTAATATTTTACCTCTGCCCGAGGGGAACCCTGGAGACGTTAATGTGTGAAGGGAAGTCCAAATCGTTTATCACTGGATATGCATGTATAGGAATGAGAAGGGTATCATCCTAGAAAACATAGCACATTTTCTCTCATTGAACAGAAATAAAAACATGCTTGACATCACATTTAAATCAACATTAGGTTTTCAGCATGAATCAAGTTTGTAATGCAAACTTGCTGTGTTCAGGTTCAGTAGCAAGGCAAATTCCACTCATACTCGCAAAGTAAATATTTTTTAGCCATTGCATTCTTTTCAAAGAAAAAAAAAAACAATGATAAACCTACTTCATAAACAAATTTGACACAATTACAACACGAACACCCCTTTTAATGTTCACTTTCTTTAACCAAGGATGAGAGAGTACGTAACTAGAACTAATCGAAAAAGTTCTCAACATCACTGTAGAGAGTTTATCTGATATCATCCACAAGTCTGAACACATTCATACAATATTTAATTAAACATTGCCTAATGCTGCTTGCATTATAATTAAAAGCAACTATAAATAACTGCTCGCCATTCATCAAAAGTGTCGCCATTCATCAGGGCAAAATTGGACTGTAACTGCGTAAGAAAGCCCAGGGACCAATCGATACATTAATGTACTGCACCACTTACACCCCCCTAAAGGCTTTTATTAATCAGTTGAAAATATAGATCACAATATACACCTGTATTATTTTGCCTGAGGTATAAAAATATAATTTCATACTTGTTTCCAAAAGGTGATTTGGTACTTCTTTTCCTTTCCTGAATTCTTCCACCAGCTGGCCCAGTGGGAGAGGTGTTTTTTTTTTCTTAAAGGTCTTACTAAATTGTAGATCTGGTTGAACCACCTCCATGTTTCCACAGCTATTTTAGCAGCTCAACAAAGCAGGCTTTCAGAACCTTTGTGCTAATTTAAAAAAATAAAAAATAAAATAAAATAATAATAAAAAAAAATATTATTTATATATACAGCCTTAAGAATATATATGCTAACTAAAGACATAGCAAGTTTTTGGAGAAACACTCCGTGGGATCCCCACATGGTGATGCAAGAAACATTAGGTTAATAATTTGGATCTTTCTTGTAGCCTAATACAGTGAAACAATACAGAAGTACACAGGGTCTGGATCGTTACTTAAAAAAAATATATAGCATACTTCAGCAAAGACTTTCATCAACATTATCAGTAGCATGATTAAACCATGGAACACAATCCAAACCAATAGGTTAGTTGCAATGTTACAGATAAGAATTAAAATAATGCCATTCTGTGGCTATGTTAAACATCTTACAAAATAAGCATTGTATACACACATACAGTGTACACTCATAATCCAAATTCTTAATGAATTAATTTCAAATATCCAGATAGATAATTGTAGTTACCAATCTAAATATACAATATCTATGTTTAAATACTTAAACTTGTTTGGGACAATTGTCAAGTGACCTTACACTTGACCTCACATGACTTCTGTAAAGGGAAATTGTACTGCATATAAGAATACCAAAAACATGTTGATTACAGGAAGAAATTAAGGTATAAATCAAATGTAAGATTCTTATACAGCTTTAAAATGGGTTATGTCCCTATTTAAAGCTAAAATGAGATCAGGTTCTATAATAGGTTAAATAAAGTCCTCAGCTTGTTTGCCTTACTTTGAGATAGTCTTTTCTTCCTAGGTCATTTTAACTCAACAGTCAAAGCATGTCAGTCAAATGGGGAAACTGGTTAATGTCAGGAGAGAAGGCATTGAAAGGGTTTGCGAATACAAGTGCACAACAGTTAAAATACTAATAATTATTTTGAGCGCTAAAACAAAATATACCAACAATATGCAATGCGTGCTACTTAGATGTAACACTACTTCCTACAGAAGAGTTATAATTACGTCTACAGACTTTGCGGAGGTGTGGTAAAGCACAATAAAACCGTGGCAAATTCACAGTACACGAAGTAGGGCTATGGTACATTTTAAAACGCGAATTTTAACACTATTTAAATGTTAACGAACTTCAATTGTGTGTACTTCACCAATACACTTGTTTCAATTTAAAGATGGTTATATGCCATGTACATACATATCATACACGTTTGTTATGACAAAAAAAAACACAACCCCCCCCCCCCCCCCCCCCCCACCCCCCCCCCCCCCCCCCCCCCCCCCCCCCCCCCCCCCCCCCCCCCCCACAACAATATAGTAACCCATTCCAAATACATATGATATCGGTTTAAGATATAATAAATATTTTGAAAAATATTTCCCTACAGAAGCAGCAGTAAAATGTGGCATTTCCTGAATTGTAAACACTGTGCCTCTTCCAGAACTTCCTCCAAACATTCTCGTCGCCATGGTAATAGTAGTTACCAACTTCCTATCTGGGACGTAAACTGGGTGGAGCTTTTCATTAACCAGACCTGTGCTGCACGAACAGTAAGTTTCTAGCAGGTGGTATTATGTTTGTTACTGTGGCAATAATCTGTTATTTATGAACGTTATAATAGTGCAAAGCGGCCACTGAATATGCGGCATAATGTGTGGTTTTGACAAACTCGATGTCAGTGGACAGGGCATGGACTCGTACGTAGGTGAAGTTGTTGAGATAAGCAGGTATGTCACTGTAAAAAAGTATCCCCATTTACTGTTGTAGTATTTCTACCTCAGTGTGTGAAAAGTACAGACGCTGATCTGTCCAGCAGGCTGAAGTTGTATTAATATTGGACACGAATCACAACTGTCAGACACTTGGTAATACAGTAATATAATTGCGCCAGCTTCAAATCTTACTGAAAAATAAAAAAATAAAAAAAAAATGTCAAGGGAATTCTTTATAATTTACAAGGTGTACTCTTTGCACCTTGCTAAATAAAAGAAGAAAAAAAAAACTGCCTGGGTACACTTAACCCTTTAGCCTCTGGGTGACATTTCATTGCATTTCAAGTGTCTGTAAATATTCTAAGATAGCTCTAATTAATTTACAGATATCTGAAAATCAATTACATGCCCTGAAATGATTTGCAGATAACTTATTTAAGGCATTTTAAAGATACAGTTTGAGATATCTAAAAATCAATTTAAAATATCGAAAGCTCGAATTAATTTGTACATATCAAAATGTGTGCATAGTGACAAATTAACATTAAGGCATATCTTAAAACTTCATTTTTTTTAATGTTCCACAGAGGCGTCCCCTTTAGAGTTATCAAGCTTTAACTGACTTGTGTATAGTACATAACAAGCAGAAGATGTTTGTGGTATGACGGTGCCATCTACTTTTTTCCACATGTGATTTGTTTATTTTTTTCAGATATCTTAAATACATTTCAAGATATCTTAAAATAACTTCCTGTCCATTTAGAGATATCTTAAAATGACTTCCTGTCCATTTAGAGATATCTTAAAATGACTTCCTGTTTATTTAGAAATGTCTTAAATACACTTTAAAACATCTTAAGACAGAGCTTTTTCTCAGGAAGTCATTTTCAGAGATCTGAAAATAACGCCTTGGATAAAGGTCACTGCCAAATTAATACATACATCTTCAGACTGTGTTTCACTTAATTTTCACTGGACACACTCTGCTTGGCTAGTTACTATAAACAAAACTACACATTCATAAGTGTGACTTATTTAAAAAACAAGGACTACAGTAGAAACATAAGAACATAAGAAAGTTTACAAATGAGAGGAGGCCATTTGGTCCAGTTATTTTCAGTTCTGTAATATAATATTTTCAGGTGACCTTGATATTTAAGTCAAACCATATTTGCCTCCAAAAACACAAAGAAAATCAATAGGGCTTTTTAAAAAATAAAATACATTATATACTGAAACTTTTTTTGTTGTATTAATGCATACATTTACTAAGTGAGATGTATTGCTATATATTTAAACATAAATAGACGAGAGGCGATTATAATTCAGTAGATTTACATTTGCTTCAGTATCATATCACTATATCCATTATCTATATGCATAATTTATATACAATTTTAATGTAAAACAGACCGGATTTAGGGTTACATATCTGCGGTCAGGAATGCAGTGCTATAATTTAAAGCTACACCCTTATAAATGAAAGACACAAGAGGCATAAAATATGCTTTAATAGTTTCCTTTGCATATATTGTGTGTGCTGCTTGAGTTTGATCGAATGTTAAACAGAATATGTAAATCAGCATGCATTGTGCTTGGATTCTTCTACTAGAGGAAATTGAATACACTATTTAAGAACATAAGAACATAAGAAAGTTTACAAACGAGAGGAGGCCATTTGGCCCATCTTGCTCATTTGGTTATTAGTCGCTTATTGATCCCAGAATCTCATCAAGCAGTTGAAGGAACATACAGTGTCAGTTTCCACAACATTACTGGGGCGTTGGTTCCATAGCCACAATTTTCTGTGTAAAAAAGTGCCTCCTATTTTCTGTTCTGAATGCCCCTTTATCTAATCTCCATTTATGACCCCTGGTCCTTGTTTCTTTTTTCAGGTCGAAAAAGACCCCTGGGTTGATATTGTCAGTACTTTTTAGAATTTTTAATGCTTGAATCAGATCAACGCATAGTCTTCTTTGTTCAAGACTGAATAGATTAAATTATTTTAGCCTTTCTGCATATGACATGCTTTTTAAACCAGGTATAATTCTGGTCACTGTTCTTAGCACTCTTTCTAAAACAGCAATGTGCTTTTTGTAGCGAGCTGACCAAAACTGAAAAAAGTATTCTAGATGAGGTCTTACTAATGCATTGTAAAGTTTTAACATTACGCCCCTTGATTTAAATTCAACACTATTCACTATATATCCAAGCATTTTGTTGGCCTTTTTTATAGCTTCCCTACACTGTCTAGATGAAGACATTTCTGAGTCAACATAAACTCCTTGACCTTTTTTTTTTTTTTTTTTTAAATAGATTCTTCAATTTCATTATCTCCCATATGGTATTTATAATGCACATTTTTATTGCCTGCATGCAGTGCCTTACACTTTTCTATTATTAAATGTCATTTGCCATGTGTCTGTCCAGTTCTGAATGCTGTCTAGATCATTTTGAATGACCTTTGCTGCTGCAACGGTGTTTGCCACTCCTATTTTTGTGTTGTCTGCAAATTTAACAGGTTTGCTTACTATACCAGAATCTAAGTTATTAATGTAGATTAGGAAGAGCAGAGGACCTAATACTGATCCCTGTTGTACTCCACTGGTTACCTCGCTCCATTTTGAGGCTTCTCATCTAATCAGTACTTACTGTTTTCTACATGTTAACCACTCCCCAATCCATGTGCATGCATTTCCTGGAGTCCCTACATGGTCAGTTTGAGAATTAATCTTTTATGCTGGACTTTGTCAAAAGCTTTCTGGAAATCTATGTAAACCATGTCATATGCTTTCCATTGTCCATGTTGCATCAAAAAAAAAAAAAAAAAAATCAAGTAAGTTAGTTAGACTCATGTTAAACTCATTCAAGTGTTACATTTTGTATACATTAGCACTAGGCATCAGGTGTATTATTTAGAAGTGATTATGATAAGGCATTGTTAGACATAAAAAATTGACAAATGATCATGAATAACTTTGAATAAAATTAGTGATTCCAGATAACATCCCCGCCTAGTGGGCGTGGTTCCCGTTCAGCTGTTAAAAATAAATAAATAAAAAAATCACTGAAAACCTCTTTTCACCAAAGCTAGGCAAGAGCACGAAAGTAGCGACACGGTGATTTTACATAAGTGACGGGACTTTAAATGACAGTTTATTCAGATTCTTAACTTAAATTCAATGTTCAGTTGCACCGTTCAAACAGCCTAATAAACGGGTACTATACGTCAGTACATAACGATTTCTTTTAAAGAGCCGAGTGAAGCTTTGGTTACTAACATGTCAAAAGGGCTTTGGATTTAAATGGATCGAATAATATTAGATTTGACTAAACTGTCTGGAAGCCAGAGATGAAATGCACAGAGGGAACTAGTACCTGACCATCCAAAAACGCGCACCAACCGTGTCAAACACACAGGATCATTTTCTTCTGGATTTGAAAAAGACTAAATATGGTTCAAATGGATGATTCTAACCACCGTTCACTTTTTTAAAGAGTATCTTCAAAATGTGGGTCTTTGTTTTTCTGGTTTCCTTGGAATTTTTCATACCGGTAAGTAAACAGTTAGCCTTTTAAAAGACACGCATGTTGTGACTGGAATCAAGCCACTGTAAATGTTGTTCAATTGTACCAACAGAAGTATGTTACAAAAGCAAACATTTTATACAGCACACTATAAAGTGTACTGCATTATACGATGAGAAAACATAGTGTTGTAAAGCATGGCGAAAGCATGGCTATGATAAACTGCAAACAGCTGTGTGTGCACCATAAAAAATAATGTTTACGAATTGAAAATATCAATATGGAACAGCACCTTGGTGTTGTAGTGCAATGTTACAGAATATACTGTCTACATATGGAGACACACGATGCCCCAAAGCCGTATTTAAAGTGCAGTTCAAAAACCCTTGGGTACCTACAACAGTACACCATAATATATCACGGGGTAGCCTACAGTTGTACACCAGCACTCAAATATGATCAAACTATACAATATAAACAAATTAATACACAGTATAATGGTCAATAGATTAATTTCCAAATTAGTTAATCACGGATTATGTTTCTTCGGAATGTACATGTAAATTACTCAAACAGGGTAATTCTGTTACTTGTCTGTATTGTTGTCCAATGCATATCACACCTTGAACTGAGTCGAACAAAGTACAAATCACATTTCTGCACTCTAACTCAAGTACTGTTCACGACGTGCTGCATTAGTAACACTCAAGGACAGTAGTTTTTTTTTTTAATTATTTTTTTAATTTTAGAAAACAAACAAATAACAAATAAACAAATAATAATAATATACAAAATTACAGTTGTTTATAGTGAATTTGTAAATCACTGTTTTAAGAGTCATAACATTTTAAACTTCCAAATTGAACTTTTATTATTATTATTATTATTATTATTATTTATTATTATTTATTGTTATTATTATTATTATTATTCTATGTGGTATGAGCAGGCTTCAATTCATCAATGGCTTAATTCCAGTTGCGATTTCTATAGATGTACTTTGTATTAAATTAGTATATATAGGGGTTATCCACCACAGGAATACACCGCCTTAAAGTCATTACATTCTTCTGAAGTATGTAGAATATTATGTATTTTTCAGGGTTTTTTTTTTGTTGTTTTTTTTTTGTTTAATAAGCGATGTAAAAAAAAAAAAAAAAATGATGCTAAATAAGACAAATTGTAATAGGGACACCATATATATACACAAACACACACTTTTATGTGTTTGCAGCGTGCCCAAACATATAGGTTTAAAATAAATAAGATATTTTAACAAAAACATAAAATCCTCAGTTTATTTGTTCAGTCGTTTCCCATATTTAGAGCCTACCTAAGGTTTGCTTAGCAGGTGTTTTCAAACATATGACCCCCATGTTATTACAGTTTATTGAAACACTACACACATGTTGTCGATGTTTTAAGGTCAAAGCAATTCCACCAGAGTGTGAGCTGCATACTATTCTCATACGGGAAGAGGAGCACTGCAATGAACTTTTGTCCCAGGAGAAGCAGAACTTATCTGAAGTCGGATTGCCCCGGACAGGTGAGACTGAAGAAGCTGCCCTGTATCTCTTCTGCGTATTGATCCTGCTGGATTATTCCCCTAGGAGCAATGTATTGACACATATTGTAGCATCATCAAATGCATGGACAGGGAAACGTTGGAACAGGTAAACATTGTAATTTCAACAGCTGTTTAAAAACTATTAATATGATTGTGTAGAAATAAAACACTAGCTCCACCCAGTGGTATTTCTTATAATAAATTAAATCTTTTATTCTATGTCAGTATCTTAAAGACTGAGGTAGCCCTTCAATGTGCTGACTTGTAAAATAAAATGAAGCACCCATGCCATAAAAATCATGAGTGGCCACACTTGTGAACAGAGGCATTCTTGACAAAAGTTAACAGAAATGGAATGATGAAAATGCACTAAAGAACTGTTGTGTAAAATACTTGGCAAGTTAACTGGAATAAGAACTACGAATTAAAATAGAGACCACAAGCTAAAGATCCTTATCTCTGTTTTTAAATAATAGAGGAGATAGAGACAGTTATGGTAGGGTGTTTTTTGAACCAGTGTTGTAGTTACCTCTGTTCTGTTGCTATGCACACTTCACGTGTTTATAGCATTTGAAGGTCATTAATACTGTATTAACAAGAGCTTAAACCACGCCAGTGATAGTTCAGATATTTACAACATAAGTGTGTCTCAAAAAAATAAATAAATATGAAGGTTGTGTTTTTTGAGGTACATTATTTTATTTTTTTCATAGAATGCCAAGGAATGTGGGATAACCTGAGCTGCTGGCCTTCCTCTGCCATTGGAAAGACTGTTGCAGTGGCGTGCCCCAAGTTCCTCTTTGTGCTCACTGGAAAAGAAGGTAATAAATGGAATAGGACAGAAGACAGTGATAACAGCGATACAGTACCTTCACAACCTTTGACAGACTTTCCAGTCTGTGTCCTTTGGCGTACCAATGTAATGGGCAATGTTGTGTGATACACTACCATTACAGATTCTGTACTGTACCCTGTTGGTGAGAGGACATGAGGTTAAAAGCTCTAAAACTGCAAATGCAAGTTTAAAGTGTTAGTGAACAGGTTGTAGGGTTTACTTCAAAACACACCTGTAACCTTTAAATAGGGATACATTAAAGACCTTAATAGAAACGTTCGTCATTTTCATTTAGTTTCGCAACAACATTTTCACAATGAACGCTGCGTAGAAATCCTCTGACTGGCTTAGTAGATATTCGGTGTATATACAAACCAGTATCTCACACCCACATATTTCCTCCAAGGGTGTTCAACATGATGACAGTCAATATATTGTGCTAAACTCTAGAGTACTATTTAGAAACGTTTATTTCAAGCAGGTTATCCACAGTTTTATTAACCTCTTTGTCATTTTCTATGACAGGTTTTGTTTATAGAAACTGCACCGCTGATGGCTGGTCTAATTCATTTCCCCGACATGACGTCGCCTGTGGATTTGATACTAACGACACAATTGAAGATGACAAAGTATGAGGATTTCAGTTGCAACATTGCTGTCTTTATCTTCCTGTACCCTTATTTATGTATGCTGAAAATGTTCAGGCTATATAACCACTCATTGTTTAAGTGCTCTTATTTTCTTAATAGTTTTTAACATTTTACTTTTGCTTAAATGAGCACTGTAAAGTTTACTGCACAGTTCTTAGGATTCATCAAAATATAAGCAATGCACAGATGTGTGATAGCATCATTCCAGTAATTACTCTGCTCTTCCTTATCCACAGAACGCATACTACATGAATGTGAAGACCATGTACACTGTGGGGTATGGCACATCTCTTGTGTCTCTGAGCATCGCAATAGTGATTCTTTGTTCCTTCAGGTGAGGAATTGTTTATTTTATCCTCTGTAATAGAATAAAGTGAGAATAATAAATATAATATTGTGTATCATAATGAGATTCTATCAAGGGGATCTGCAGGGAAATAATAATAATAATAATAATAATAATAATAATAATAATAATAATAATAATAATAATAATAATAATAATAATAAAAACATCCATAACTATTAAACACTAAATTGTGCTAATTTTCAAAGAAACGTAATCAATTAAAAAAAAAAGTATTTAAAAAAACAAAAACAAAAAAACACACACATTTACGGAAGTGTCCTAGTGCCAATTAAAAAAATAAAAATAAAAAAAACACCTCCTATGTAGGACTTTATAGAAAAAAGGAGTTAAAAAGGCCTACATAGGAGATATTTTTCTTTTTTCTTATTTGACACGAGGACCCTTCCGTCCATATTTGATATATTCCCCTCAGATGAAAGTCTATTTATTGTTTTACTGTATGTCAAATATTATCTTTACTGTGAAGTGTGGCATGGTTGCAGTTAATTGTGTCAGACAGTGATTGACGTAGTAATGGTTTGCAAATAATCAGTCTGCTACATGATGGGTATCAGTTCTTGATAGTATCAATGCACTTTACTCACGTAAGAACAGCATATCGTGCATTTTATGAAAGTTTAAACAGGGATAATGCTTCCCTCTGCAAGCTGATGTTTGCTGATTTTACATTCACTAACTCAGTGTTTGCAGTTGCAGAGGGGGTAGAAACTAATAAACCATCTCGCTTCAGACATGCAAGTTTACCAATTCAAAATGACACGGTGGCATATTGGTTAGCGCTGCTGCCTCACAGCGCCAGGGTCCTTGGTTTGAGGCTGGCCTAGGGGTCTGTCTGTGTGGAGTTTGCATATTCTTCCTGTGTCTACGTGGGTTTTCTCAGGGTACTCTGGTTTCCTCCCACAGTCTGAAGACATGCTGGTTAGGTTGATTGGTCACTCTAAATGCCCTCGGTGTGAGTGTGTGTGTGTGTGGTGCCCTGCGATGGACTGGCGTCCCTTCCAGGGTGTAGCTCTGCCTTGCGCCCTGGGTTAGGCTCCGGCTCACCGTGACCTGGTAAAGGATTAAGCGGTTATTGATAATGGATGGGTGAATTGGAAGTTCTTCAGCAGAACAAAACAATGTAGGCAGTGAAGTTGTTTCTAATAAATTTTAAAATCTGGTTAACACAGTTAATTGCAGGTTTGGTGCAGGTAAAATCGAATTGTAAGTCAAATAATGTTGTTTTAAAGGAAAAAAAAAAGATTTTTCTTGTGTCTTTTCAAACAGGAAACTTCACTGTACAAGGAATTACATCCATATCCAGCTGTTTTTGTCTTTCATTCTTCGGGCTGTTTCAGTCTTCGTCAAAGATACAGTGCTGTTTTCTACTGAATACATTTATCATTGCAATGCATACTCGGTAACTATTTAAAAAAAAAAAAATAAAAAAAATATATCTATATATATATATATATATATATATATATATATATATATATATATATATATATATATATATATATATATATATATATATATAATGTCTCTCTCTCTCTCTCTCTCTCTCTCTCTCTCTCTCTCTCTCTCTCTCTCTCTCTCTATATATATATATATATATATATATATATATATATATATATATATATATATATATATATAATGTGTGATTTTCAGTCTTGTTAAAGACTAAACTAAACTGTGACTAAAGGGAAGAATAACAATGCAGGAATATTGTCTGTCATAGGGCACAATATAATGTAATCCGACTCTTGTAATGCATTGCGTGGCTATGTACCGTGAACACGCTTAAACTTGACATTCTAAAAACCAGTACATCCTGTGTTTTATTATTCTGTAATAGTACTTGAGGATAATGGAGTCCTAGCAGTACTGCTTCTGCTTCTCAGACATTATCCTTCTCGTAAAATGATATTATGAATTTAAAAAGTGAACAGTAAGATTCTGTCATCATAGTTATGTATGTATTTATGTATTTGCTTATATATGTCATTTATGTATATATATATATATATATATATATATATATATATATATATATATATATATATATATATAGCATATCATGGTACCACTGCTGACGATACACCAAACATTGTATAATTTTATTCAAAGAAACAATTTTGATCACGTAAGAGTAGATGCATTCTCGACAACATTTATGTGTATACAGTACTGTTTTTTTTTTTTGTTGTTTTCTGCAGGCGGGGTGTAAATTTGTCATGATTTTCTTTCAATACTGCATCATGGCCAACTACAGCTGGCTGTTGGTAGAAGGACTTTATTTACACACACTACTGATTGTATCTTTCTTCTCAGAGAAGAAATATTTTTGGTGTTACATAGCTCTTGGCTGGGGTAGGTTTTTTATTTTTATTATTTTATTTTTTAAATAGTTTTGTAAGATTATAAAAGTGAGATTGCCACAAGATATGCATTTCTAAAATGTGTTTTTGTTTGAACTGAATTGATTTAATTTCTGAAGTATTTCTATGTCAACTATTATTCAATTATGATACCAACTGTTATATGGTACGGCAACTATTATTCAATTCTGACAACACTTCTGCATTGCGAATGCATCAAAAAAAAAAAAAAAAGTATAAATCCAGTCAGTGTCCCAATATTGATGCTGTTGTGTGGCATACCGTACAATATTATCCTTCAGGCCCAGAGAATTCACTGCTTTATATACAGTTTACTTCATGTTTCTGAAGAATTAGGGCAAATTACAGAATATCGTCATTTCAGTCTATTGAATTCTGCTATTTTATTCATATTGTAGGTTCCCCCTTGGTGTTTATTACAGCCTGGTCAATTGCAAGACATTTACACGAAGACATAGGGTAAGACAGTATTCTAGTAAAACCTTTTTTTTTTTTTGTCTTAACATACGTTTAGTTAAAAATCAAATAAAAGCAACCATTGTATTTAAAATGTCGCTTTTGTATTGTAGATGCTGGGATACCAACAGTAATGGTGGGATCTGGTGGATAATTAGAGGTCCTGTAATTATATCAATTTTTGTAAGTAAAAGTAAAAAACTCACATTTTATTTTGTTATATACAGTAAAACTAATGAATGTTGACTAGTCAAGGTATTATTTTATCCTCATCCTTTAATATGCTGTCTTTTACAGATCAATGTTCTATTCTTTGTCAGTATCATACGAATACTGGTTAGCAAGTTGAAGACTCCAGATGCACGAGGAAAGGAATTCAACCATTACAAGTGAGTCTGCGTTTGTTTATTGTTGATTTTATACTTCCTAGATTTAATATCATTCTGAAAAAGCCTGGTATTCAAAAGTAAAAATGAGAAAAGAGTAATTCTTACACCCACCATATAAATACAGCTTGTAAATTCCAAACGATGCCACTGCACTCAATCATTCTGTTTAAAAAAAAAAAAAAAAAAAAAAAAAAAAGAAAAAAAAGAGTATAATGTTGCTTTAAAGAGACTCTCTACTCAGGGCAGTGTGATGTAGAATAATATGCTGACTGATGATATCACTTGTATTTCTTTTCTAGGAGGCTTGCAAAATCTACCCTTTTGTTAATTCCACTCTTCGGAGTGCACTATATCTTGTTTGCATTTTTCCCTGAAGATGTGACCACTTTAACCGTGGAAATCCGGATATTTTTTGAACTTGCGCTGGGATCGTTTCAGGTAAATACTATTATACCTTTATGTAAAGCTGTCAGAATGTGAAGGCCGCGTGATTTTGAAAGCACTGGCTTAAGCACACCATCTGTTAACAGTGACAGGTACATCAGAATCTCATTTATAAGCAGTGACTGGAATTAAATGCAGTGTGTCGGCTACCCTTACCAATTTCATTAACACATATGTTTGATAGGATATGTGTTTAAACTTGTCTGCTATCTCTTTCTTAAACAGGGATTTGTGGTTGCAGTTCTTTACTGCTTTCTAAATAGCGAGGTAAGTGTTATTCTATAATACAAGATGCATTTTAAACGTTGTCCACATGATTTATGCTAGATATTGCTCAATTTGTGTTTATGGTTTTTGTAAAGGGAGAATAGAATTTCACAAAACTTCAATAAAGGTGTATGCAGTTTTGACAAAAGCACCACCTGTTGATGAATATTGCAGGGTCAGTAAATCACCCATGGAATGAGAAACAGGCAGGATTAATATACAGCAGAGTAAAAGGGTCATTTCCGTTACTAAAAGCGTGAGTTAAAGTTACACAAAGAAAGCTCTGTATTTCCAGATTATATCTTTTGTCATTGATCCATTCTGTATTTGAAATGGATTCACTCATACAATACATATATGGGCTAAGACCCAATAATGATGTTTTTCATTTTTAAAAATTCTGTTATGTTAGGTTAGTGTGAAGTTTTAGTATACAAATTAATTTCATAATGTGGTAATTCATTTGTAATTACATAATACAATCTGTGAAAGAATTACCATCATCTATAGTTGAATATTGTTTCTTTAGACACAATAGCTGTGCATACATCCATTTATCACATGTGTCATAATTAAACTGAATAAATGTGTTGTGTGTGTAATTCTTAGGATCACTCACCTGCTCTTCATCTCTCCCTTGCCATTTAAAAAGCCTTATTGTTATTCATCATTGTTCTGTACAAAAGAAGTACAGGATTCATTATGCTTTCTGTATGCATGTCAGAGTAGGTCTTTGTATACATATATACAGCTCATACATATATTATATATTATAAGTAGATATATATATATATATATATATATATATATATATATATATATATATATATATACACACACACACACACACACACACACACACACACACACACACACACACACACACACACTGTATAGGGACTGCCCAGCACATGTTTTTTTAGCCAGCAGCTAGCAAGGAGGTATAACAGCAGAAGGTGCATACAGTGATCTTTCACACGCGAATATGGTATATAAACAGGGGCTAGAGCTTGCTTGTGATTGGTGTTGTTTCTCTCACAACCACAACATTAGAAAAATCAGAGTAGGTGTTGCTTTTAGTTAACATGGATTTAGAAGTAGGTTTGGCAAATTAAAAACCCAAACCAAAATGGGGGGTAAAAGTTTAAAATCTAAAACAAACTATAATACACTGATGGGATTCTTTTTTAGGCGCAATGCGAAATTAAGCGAAAGTGGAGACGATGGAAGCTGAAGAAACGTTTTAATGGAGAGTCGAGACACAGTCACATCTCCACCAGCACTGTGGGCAACGGGTCCACCAAAGTGTCACTGCTCACTCGAGAACAGAGACAACTCAGTCTGTGTGCTTCCACTGGGGTATGAAATTACACAGGCTACACAAGGAAAGAACTCCGCTGCAGCAGTATCCACGGATTCTGAAGAGCCATGACTTTGAATGTGATGAGTCACGATCACTGTGGGAGAAAGTGAGCACTTACATGGCACTAAAGCAACTAACTCTCAGCTAAGGTTGGCAGATGTTAATCAGCTCTTTCTTAAAAACTAATGAATGTTACTTCTGGTATGCCAGGACTAAGACATAATACTCCCCTCCTTATACAAAGCATCTTGGCTGCTGTTTATAAAAGGTTTACTGCTGAGTGCAAGTACATATTGTGACAAAAGAATAAACGTTGGGTCCAAAGAGCTACATTTTAGGTGATCCTTTTTTCAGGTGTCAGGTTGACAAGGCTTTATAAAATAATTATCAAATATGTATTAGCTTTATAAATCTCTGTTAGACTGGCCAGTCATTTAAACGTTGTTGAGGGAACTTTGTACTTCTTCATTTTAGCCCATCTGAAGTGTTGAGTACCAGTTCGAAGGATTGGTGCTGTGATGGATTAGTTTGGCACCTTGCCCTCTTTTCACTGATGTCAGAAAACCATAAATAATGTTGAATGTTCTTGGAAGCAACATACCTGTGTCCGAAGCAATTGGTGCAAATACTAATTTATGAATTAATATTAATGTTTGCATATGCTGGTGATCTCAGCAGGCCCCTTCCCCTTGTAAAGACAGATGGTGATGTTTTGAGAAGCCATTGAAAACAACATGTATATCTGAATGTTCCTATCTTGGCCCAAAGCTTCTAGCCCTGTAAGAGCATTGTAAGAATCACCTTTGCAAACTCCCTTTTGTTCCCAGACACTTTTGTACTTGGGGTCAAGAATGGTTCTACTCTAGAGAGGGCTTATGGGGAAACCAAAACAATTTATACCCACACTCTGTATATTGTGTTTCAGTTGTCCGCTTAGCAAGTGGCTATCAATCGGCAATACAATACTGTTTCCAAATGCCTGCCAGACGTCTACAGATCATAAGTTTTCCTAAATCGTGTTAATAGCTGTGTTACAAAACCTGAAAATGCCCCTCTGCCTATAGCCTCTACTATGCCGCTGTCCTTGCTACCTGTATTCGGTGACACAAGCTATTGTCTTTTAGAGATACTGCATTAAGAGTGTAGACATATTTATGTTGGTAAAAATAAGTTTTATACTTGTAGTAAAATACTGTGTGTCTTCATACTGTACTGTGTGTATGTTTGTTTTTTATTAGTAATTTATTGACATACTTTTATTT